>NC_135367.1:8844166-9145833 GCF_051622035.1 Arctopsyche grandis
TTGAATGAGGTGAAGATCAGAATAGAAGAATGTTTCAAAACATTTGATTTATTAAGTTGAAGTGCATCGTAACATAAATCTATTCATTAAAATTATAGCATACAAATTTGATGAATGATCCTAATCATTTAATGATATTTTAATCATTCGTACGAATACATTCGTAATGACCCACATTTACCCGGGCAATTTTCATTTCAAACTTGTGTTTACTCGTAAAAGTCGTTTAACGGATCCCGAATTCAAACTTTTTTAACGATTGATAAATTCACAGCGTGCATGTGTGTAATGTGTATGATTTTGAGAGTTTTTGCCTCGTTCCGTTTTTTTTTCCTCTCCTTTTAGAATCCGATCACAATCACGACCCTGGGAGATACCCCGAGGCGGGTCCAAAAACCAGTAAACGCTTACTGATTCAACGTTCACGGACCTATAGATTCTGGTTTTTATCAAAATAACCGTATAATTAAATAATTTATACAGAACGAAAGTAACTCTTATCGTGCATTGTTGTTTATAATGACTTCGAAGGGTTGGAATTGGAAAATTTTAAAAATTCGACACGGCCAAATCGACCATCAGGATATTACCCCGTCCTGTGAAATGTATAATATTGATTCAGGATATTTGCTTCGTAATTCAACCGATTTCGTATTATAATATAATGACGAAAAAAATGCATGACAGTTGATTTACTTTTGAATTCAAAAGGAGAATATCGCGTTTCCAGGTAAAAATGAGGTTGTTTAGTATTTCTGGTGCAGACGAGACTTTGCGGTCAGCAACCTGGTATTATCGTTGGTCTGTCATGGTAATATTACAACATCAACAACGAGAGAAAGGAATGCAATCCTGGTTCTCAAGGAACAGACTGCAGAATTAGCTTCTGCCTTGCGTGATGGAACGTCAGACCAACTGAAACGAATACACACACCAGGTGCTGTTTTTTTCTTCTTTTGAGAGGCTTGAGAAGCTTGCTAATGAATAATAATTAAATATATTTTGATCAACAGTATAATGTGATGATGTAAACAACGTATTTCGTATGCAAATATGTATAAAAGTAGTTTCTAAACATTTAAAAAATTTACAACGATAAAATACCAAGATAAAAATGAGCAAACTGTATTAAATTTTTAATTTCTATTCCATGCCACAGCTTAATCCGTTAGATTAGCAATTTTTTTACCAGTTAAGAGGTTAAGGGTTCAATTTTATCTGAAATTCCAAAATATATTTGATCTTCTTGATGATTACGAATACATTTATCATTGCTAGTAAGGTCTGTATGATTATAAAATGAACGTCAACCGTCTTTAACATTGTATAGAGGTAAGAACACACTCAAAAGTTTGTCACGGGATGTGCTCGTGTTTCCAATTTTGAAGGACACATCATCACGTCATTGTTGATTCGTACGATCTTATTATTTCGACAAGTTTCTCCTACAATTAATCTAATATGGGAATCACCCTAATTGATCACTGTCAAACCTGTCAATACAAGGATAAAGTATCACCAAAAACACTCCAGGGTTGAGTTTTGCCAAGGATTGCGATGATATTAGGCGTGGAAGAAACAAGGAGAGATAAAATTAGGCGTGCTAGCGCCTTTTTGCATGTGCAAAACTGTCTTAAAAAAAAGTGTTTTTGCACCTTTAGAGTTTGCCAATTTCGTTTGAAAATTGTTAAGATATTTCAGAACAAAATTTAAACCAAAACATTCACACTTTTAATATTTTTGCGCCAGAAGGCAAATGAGAAACCATTGAAGATAAAAACATTTTTCAAAAAAAAAAATCATCATAAATATGGAAAATATGCCATGTATAAGAAAAATTTAGTAAAAATTTCGATTTCAAATAAAGCACACTGTGTACGTACTGTTTAAATAATATTATAGTATAAAGCTAACGGTAATCAAAATGGATTAGCTTCATGTAATTTTTATAACGAATCGATTCACTTTGGACGAAGAATCGATCACGCTTTTTGGCAGTTCGAACCTATAATCTCATATATTATACGCGAAATTGCTAGGTTTTGAAAACCGTAATTAACGAGAAAATGCACGAAAAAAATATATACACACAAGCCGCTCGTTAAAAACAATGCGAGGCAAATTCTTAAAATATATTATTCGTATTTGACTATCGGCGAAAGATTCCGAACAAGTGAGTGGATAATTGGCGAACGTTACGTATGTAAATTTAATTGCCGGTTTAAATTTTAACGCGTCTGGATGTTTACATTAAATATGTACGCACGTGTGTAATTATAAATGTTGAATTAATTCATGCCGAAGCTCCTTGAAGGGATAAAACAAATGTCAATTGGAAAATTAATTTAGCCGATGTGCAGCTTGCAGTGTGCAACAAAGGCGAAAGTCGTAAGTGGTACAATGACCAGTTGCATTAAGTATTTAAAGGTAGTTAGTTAGGAGAGAGGTTGGAGGTGGGAGTAGTGGTCTTTGAGAAAAACCAGCACTCACCTGCATAAACTGGCAGGTCCCCTCCTTCCTGCATCTTCAGGTAATTCATATTATGAACTCTCCCACTACTCACTTTACGACGAATATTTACGTTCTCTACACCAAAAGAGTGTGGAATAATACGCCACTACAACAAGTTGGATTTATCGTGGTGAAAAATTACTTACTTAATAGGTAGTTTCAAAGACATTAGAAATAGACCCACATAAGTAAACAATGAATTAAATGCTTTGGCTTTATTGAAAAACTATCGATTTTTATTTGAACTTATAGTCTTCTGTTTATAACACTGAGCAATAACAAAAAAAATACCCGAGTGGAGACTAATCAATCTTTACTAAGTTCAATCCACTAAATTCAAATTAGACAATGACTTTTGTACGCTTGCATGAGATATGAGCGTTTTAAAACATCCACAACCTTTTCAGTTTGTTGGCTTTGCGGTCTTCTACTCAAAATTTAGTATTGCCGTGCCAAAAGTGAGTATCGGTGAGTATTCAGATTTATTTTCTATCTATTATGATTTTTATTCGCTTTAAATTATTTATAATAAATTATCTAGCGAATTTCAAAAGTCAAAAATGTTTTTTTATTAAATTTTTGTTAAATAGAGGTTATACTGCGTCCTGTTTTTATTATTATCTCAAGCTTAAATTTGACAAAATACAGGATATATATTTATATACATATGTATGTATATAGTACTCATCCAAAGCTTAGAATAGTTGGAAGATTTGACGTATGAAAATTTCAAGCCATGATACGAATACAATAAGTAGTCACCGGACCCTGAGGGGGCCGTGTATTGTATTGTTGTAAATGCATTGTTAAAGGTTTGCCGAACCTTTTTTACAAAGGATTTACAACAATGGAACAATGAGCGGCACCTTGGCTATTCTACCTCTAATAATAAGAGTTCCACACAAGCGATAAATTATCAAAATTATCTTTTAGTTTTTGTGTTTTTTTATATTAAATGTAATACCAAAATAGTTGGATGATTGCAAAAGTTCATGTCCCAACTTTCAATAAAATAAATAAGAATATAGAATATTTCTGCATCTGTACGTACATACATACATATGTAAGTAGTTGATAAAATGCTGCAATACTTCGTGCAATACTTCGTGAATCGTGAAGTGAAGCTTTATTTAAAAAGCTAAATATGGTATTAAGATGGATTTCAAAAATCATCACAAATAAATATGTGAATTACAATTTATTGTATATAAATACATATGATCAATGTTTTATTATAATATGTATTTATATCTTCAAAGTGTTCGAATACCTGTCATAAAGATTGTTATGTCAAGTTTGTCAACTATAAATAATTAACCATGAACAATATTGACCTTTCAATTGCTAATCGGAATTAATATATATTTTTATATATGTATGTTATGTATATGCACAAGAATGTTTCCGATAACGTAACAAAGCGAAATGAAATATCGTACCGAAAGCGTAAAATTGAATGAAATTCGACAATTACAATGGGCGTATTTCAGCCTCGATTCGAGATTAAACGAGATTCACAATTCAAAACAAACACACACACACATATATAAAACGCGAGATTTCAATTATCCGAAAGAATGCGACCTTTGCGGACGCGAACTTGAGAGATAATTGCGCGCGCTTGATTAACATACAATAAGAACGCATTTTTCAGCACCGACAATAATGGGATGCTGACGATACAGTTACCGACTGAATTATTAACATTTTTTAATACGACCGGTGGTGGAGAACGGTAATACAACACCGGTTAACATTGCAAGGCCGTGCGCGCAGTGTCGCTCACCTTTCGCGCACCTTTGCTTTACCCGGGAGAGGGGAAATGGAGAGGAGAGAAGGGGGGACGTGAGGCTCAGCTGTCTGCAGACTGCAGAAGTGCTTTGGACAGGTGAAGCCTCATCCACGAGCTCTGCAGCTGCTCGATATGAAAAAAAAAATCAATATTTTCTTGACCTATAAGCCGTATCACTATTCATAAGAAGCTTCGTT
This sequence comes from Arctopsyche grandis, assembly GCF_051622035.1. Taxonomy (NCBI): domain Eukaryota; kingdom Metazoa; phylum Arthropoda; class Insecta; order Trichoptera; family Hydropsychidae; genus Arctopsyche; species Arctopsyche grandis. Next base: position 8,848,667 of record NC_135367.1, read on the forward strand.
GTAGTAGTTGCGTGTGCGAAGTGTGCAATGCACACATACGCCGCAAAGGAAGCAGGGCCCAAACATTGTAAGTTACAATTCCGCAAAATCACTTAATTCAGTGACTCGTTTTTTTACTATTCCCCAATATTGTAGCCTAAATTAAGACACAATGCGTACTAAAAAACGCGAGGCGATAACAAAATATATTCCACTAAAATTTATTTAATCAAATAATAGAATCCTTGTAAAAAAACGATTCAATTTTGTAATTTATGGGTTATAAGGAAATTCGAGAAAATTAAAAAAGAGATTTATTCAAAATTCGACAGGGGCACATTTACTTTCATTTTTATACATACATACATAATAATATCCTTAATTATAGTGAAGAAGTGTTCTGCGGCACCAACTACATAGTTTGAAAATCACTATTTTACAAGCTTAGATTTTCAAATGAGAAAACATCAAGTATTCCTTAGAGGGAGGGGAGGGGGCAAAAATTTATCATTTACTTGTTTGATTCATTAAAATATTTTAAATGGAGTTGGTTATCCTACACATTTGTAGATAAGCTTATAAAAAAATAAAGCTTATCTTCAGAAATTTTTGAGATGGCTTATTATTTTGAAAAAATCAGAATCTAATTTTATTTTTGCTTTCAGAATAATTAATTAAATGATATATAATATATATATTATTCATAAAAGTCAGTTTGCGTTATGTAACATTCAGTTCTCCAACCCAGAAGAGTTAAGAACCTAAATTAATAAATGATTAAGTTACTATGCTTGGATGCTGGATCGAATATATACTTAAGTTGGTATTCTGCGTAACACCGCGACCAAACGACAGTTCGTTACGGCGCATCGAATAATAAGCATTTAAATAGTTAATTGAGCCTATTGGACTGTACCACTTGTCCCTTCACGAATTGAATCCTACATGTATGTACGTATTACTTTAAGATTGAAAGTAATATATGAAATTACCAGCTTTTCAGCATAATCGTTTTAATGTTCCAAATATACAAACATCTATTCATTCTGCACCAATCAAATACGAAAGCAATTCGAAACGTGATTAAACGAATCAACACCATCCTGTACTTATAAGATGCAAAGGCAAGTATACCAGTTTGTAATATTACACTTAATTATATAAAATTCAATAGCTAAAGATGTATTATAGATATGAGATGTGGTCGCTGCATCTAACGGTAAACACTTCTTCGACCTACACACAAACACGCACACACACACACACACACATAGAAAACTTGAATTTTGCAACACACAACAGAATGCATCGATGTGCAATTTTGCAACGATCATTGGTTGGTTTGTTCGTTCGAAGCAGTTTGCAGCGGGCGTACTCTTAAATGTCACGATTAGAGTCTGGGCTTAATGGAATTGCACAACTGACATTTTCCACTGACTCGATTCGAGCTAAATACTTGTGCTTTTATATAAATCACGCTCAACGCTGTGCATACTCTCGATAAGGGGACAAAAATGCTTTGGGTCAAGTGGAATTTTATTTTGGACTAATTGGATAAACGGCATAAACCAGCCATTGATATAAGTAGAACGTTGAATATTCGCCTAACATTCGTGGGAGAAACAAAGTGCATATTTTTATATATTTATGTAGGTACATACATACATATATGTATATTGAGAGAGTTCCAAATTTCCATCACATATTAATGATATCCATTTACGGATTCCTCTATTGGATGATTGCATAAGTTCGTGCCCGACTTTGATATGAGGCGTTTAACATTTTCTAACAGTAAACAAGCACGAACTTATAGCAAAAATCTAAAGTTGTATCCCTTGAGATTTTTAATAAGCGAGAAAAACACTAGAAAATAGATATGTAGTTGTAGACAATTTGTCTGACGTAGAGATCGGCAAACAGAGTACAGAGTGGTAAGTGGTACGTATGTTTTTTAGATAGTTTACTAAAAAAGGTAAAAAAAAACACCAGCTCACCCAATATACATATGCCATCGCAATCCAGGCCAAAACTCACCCCTGGAGTGTTTTCGGTGATATTTTATCTTTGTATTGACATAGGTTTGGTAGTGGTTACCACATTTGAAGAAACGTATGAGAATCTTATGTACACATTAACAATAACATGAGGACACGCCCATTCCAAGCTAGATTCGACCTAGGCATACCGTACATCTGACGCTGACGTCACCCGTCACTCAGCGCTCAATATCAGGAGCACGTGTCAGACGCTCCACACATCCCCACTTCCTCACTACCCCGCTTCCTCGCATCTCCTCAACACGATCGGTCATCATTAGTCACTGGAGCCTGGGGGGGCCGTGTATTGTTCAAAGGTTGTAAATGCATCGTTAAAGGTTTGCCGAACAATGGATAGCACTGTGACTATCCTACCTCTAGTCATCATGCAACATCCCTATGCATAATGTACATATACTCCTGGTTTTCTAAAATTTGTTTTTTTGAAATCTCCATACTGGTCGACGTATCCGCCACATACCCACAAACATAAATCTCGCCCGTTTTTATATATTATATATTATTATTGGTCGGGTGATCTTAAATATGTTCATCGCTGTATTCTTTCGAGCATTTTTATATACATATGTACATACGTAAGAAGGTTAGTATTATATTTTGGTCAATATGACTCCAAAAATTACATTTGTGAAAAGGATTTCTTGTTCAACTAAAGATTCTCAGAAACGCAGTTGTAATATTTATCTCTCGATGTATCTGTTGTATGTAGAGTGTTTACGTTCGAAAATATTGCAGTTGGAGTCTCTACGGGAGACATCTTGTTACAAATCTCTCTTTGAATGCCTACCTTTATATGTATGTATGTTGAGACAGTTCTGTACAAAATTCGCATTAAATATTCATCATATCCGTCTACTGATTTTTACGATATTTAATATATATGCAAGTGTGGAAAGGTCGTTGAAATGAGGCCGTGCATTAAGGTATTAATTCAATCCCTTTCATTGGTGAAAGTTTCAACGTCCGTTTATACCGTTTTGCGAAATGACGGGTTATCGTCGTCATCGTCATCATCATCGAGATCGTTCAGGAAATGCGGGAGGCGTGTCTTTTGTTTGAAAAAGAATTTTTTCCCGGTAAAAACATCGTCCGGGTGCATTCTGTTGTAAGCTGCGGCCATTATCGGCGACCCATTGTGAACGAAGATGGGCCATTATTTCGTAATAAAAGCGCGTAATGATACATTAAAAATAATTCGACACACGACTTAAACCTCGCGGGAAATAAAACTGACAAAATTTTCAATTATTTTTAAATCGGAGGAACTAATGGCTCATTTAGTGTTAGGCACACCACTTTTCCGCACGCATTGTGCAATTGAAGATGAAAGCTCTATTAAATGTTCAGCTTTCAGAATATTTGCTTAATGCAATAGTTTAGCTTATGCTTTTTATCCAAAATATATACATACATATGTATATGTCAAATCATATGAAAAATGATCATATGAATATTTGAAAAACGAACATAAACTGCGTGTCTTCCTCAGAATACAGCTCTATAAATTTAGTTTTCAACTACAAATTAGAACAAACATCGGCAAAGCACTCTAAGAGCCCTACCATACGGTAGGTCGGTAAATAAAATTATTCCTTTACAGTTTTATCCCCCATTTATCCTTTTTATCCCGGGGGCGCTCACATCTTAACGCCCCACAGCTGTTATCCGACGTTAAAGCATTCAACATCATTTTTTCTTCTATTCATTGTGAAAAACCACAAAACCATCTGTGCACACGTTTTCTCTCCGCATATTTACTCTCTAGGAGTAAACTTACATTCTTCAATAGAAATAATAGTCATTTAATACAAATAAATAGAAACCGCTTGCCGAAACCGAACACTAGCTCGTAATTCGACACCAGAGTTTCAATCATATTATATACATATATGTCTTTGTATTATTCATATAATGCGATATGATCGAGATTGATCGACGTGTCGTTAGTTTGAGCTCGTATGTAATTTAGAACAGGTCGTTCAATGAACGATTAGACAAATGACAGACACTCCAACCCCTCTCATTTAAATCGTACACATTGCTTATCTCATTGTGATATCAATTTACGATAGTGGAATATTCAGAAGGAGAAACGAACCCATTATTATCGGCCGGAAAATGAACACATCATCCTGAAACTAGAATAGAAATATTTCAATTGTGTCGTGTTGAATTTTATGCGACACGCATTTTGCACGCACGTGCTGTTGCACACGTGCATGCAAACGCGTACGTGTAAATGCAAGCACGTGTAATGTCTTAAGGGTGAGTTCCAAGAGAATGTGGGTGCAGGAAACGATATGAAAAAAATCGTACTTCCTCTTTGAGACTTAAAAAAATAGTAACAGTTTTTATGGCTTGCACAGTTTGCTTTGTGGTCCGAACGCTTAATTGCAATGATAGAGCAAACTTTTACAACGCATAATTGCGAATTCTCACGGCGATTGCGTTGTTTAGACATGTGAAAAGTTAGAGGAAAATGTTCACTTTTATTATTCATTGTATACAGTTGACTTATCTTGGGTATGTGTGTACAAGTAGCGGCATTTAAATTTTTGTCCGGATTATCAGGGAATTAAAACAAGTTGATACACAAAGAAAATCGTTATACTACAAACGGAGATTGCTGATCTTCACAATAAGCAAAGTTGCCTACTTTTAGAAACCTGATTTATGAATTCAAACGGTGAGATTTTTTTCAATAAATGGTGAGTAACTTTTAACTAAAATCTAGCGATTTACTGACCGTTCATTTATATATACAATATCCATGTATATAATCGGTCAGTAAATCGCTTATTGTTTTAAGTATTTTAAATATCACGTGATTGTCAAGCATTCGGTGACGGGTAATATAATTTACTGATCATAAATTTACAAAGCAAATCAAACGGAACTACTGATCAAATAAATACAGTACTTTTTAAAATTTGGTGCTAAGAAAAATCAAAGATAAAAAATATAAACCAACCTAACAATTGAATATAGAAAAGTTCAAGACGTAATCAGTAGGACAGAAAAATTACAAAATGGCAAAAAAAATTTGGTTCAATTATTATATCAATTACAGTTGGTCAGTAACTATACAGTTATATCTTTAGTTCATTTATCAGTTCGGTGGGTAAGTGTCCATTTAAAAAAAATAAAGAATCAATTAGGTATTTTCAACTTTAATTAATCAGTTATGTAAATATGCCAAATTACGAATCAATTGTCAAAATAAACTGAATACTATATTATTGACCATTTATTATAAATACGCGACCAAAAGCATTTAAAATTACTGACCAATACTAAATACAAGCCGTACAAAAATTACAAAATGAAGTATCTTTTATATACAAATGTATAATATGTAGTTCAAAAAACCGCCAAAAAAATTGCGTTTCGACTATATGAAGAATTATACCATTTTCTATCTATTTTTTTTTGTCAAATATTTTAAGCTAAAGTATTTAAAGTTATTTAAACTCAAAAAAGTAGCAGGAAAATCTTATTTTTCATTTAATTCTTTAAAGTTATACAATTTGTAAATAATCTCATATGTAAATTGCATTTCCCAACATTGTCAGTCTTAAAAGGCTATTTATCTTTATTACCGTTTTAAGTACACTATGCAAATGATCTATCTGAAACCAAGTAACAACTTACTATATGTATGTATGTATGTAAAAGTAAGATCTTAAGCATCATAAAACAAAACTATAAAAGTCGATGAAAATCCCAACACTCTGAAGCATAGAAATCGAACCAAAGAATATGGAATATAATGAAATAATTAATTATAGAAAAATCTACACTTTATGCAACAAACTAATATAAATTCAGATATGTCGTTTTAACGCACATACATATATGTAATCTTCCCACACGCTCTATGGGTGTAAAGTTATTTTGCAAAACACACATTATAATTTTTTTTCCCTATTAAATACACGTTAACATTAACTAGACGCGTAGGTGTACTCGTGTATGTAATTTAGCATAGAGAAAAAGTAGGATTCCTTGGAATGTTGACACTTGCGTGTATATATTTGGTAGTAGGTCGATCCAAACCACATACAAACATACATATTATATAGGATCGAATACACACACACATTCGCAGATCGACATTATCTGATCGGTCATTATCAATAATGTCAATTAAATATTGAACGATCGCTCTCCGCCTATAATCGTGCCCCTGCCATATCGGTGCGGCGGCAAAAAGCATTACGCAATTGCGAAAAAAATTCACACGTCCACATTTCGACATCGGATCCATTGTTTTTGGATTGGGAAGGCCTGGCCCGTTTTCGACGGGTAGACAAAGGCATAAGAGGAGAATATTAAATGCGGTTTTGCTTACCTTAGCGTAGTCTATAGGTGACGCGTTCACCGGACATGTGAAGAGTCCTTCACTGAAACACATAAACATAACAACGCACACATTAGCAATTAAGTATATGTTACATGATGCGTAGGATAAGTTGATCTACCACTACCAATGGGTGAACGAACGGTCATTCACTGGTTGACACACGCGAATTATTAAAAAATAATTAAATTCGACATAATAAATATAAAATTGGTATGATTGACAAACTCGTTCAATTTTCAAATACAAAGTCTTTAAATTCTATAAAATAAATTCTAATATGGAAAGATTATACCAAGCAGTACAAATTGCGACTAGAAAAAGTACAGACGTTTTAAATTCTAAGACGTGTTTATTATATAAGGCGTCATGAATTGAATCGTTTAGAAATAAATTCTACTTTTACATACATATATTGGATACTATGTATTTTTAAGATTTGTTATGAAATGGATATACTTATGTACTTAAGAAGACATATGTATATATGTATATATAAAGTACTGAAATAATAGCAAATAACTCAATTGAATCTATGAATCTGAAGATACATACAATGTAGATGCATTAATTATATTTGTATTTCATTTTTCAATAAACTTGGGACAGGTAATAAAGTCGACGAATCCATTCAAATAAGTTTTATATACACACAATTTAAATATGCATACATCTTAATCAACATGCCTGTTAAAAATAATAACCGGTCAAATGTAATGAATCAGATTAGGAATGGGGTTAGTTAGGTTAAGGTAGGATTCCTAAGAAGACTTATATATATAAATGATATAATTGAGTACTCAAATAATAGCAAGTACATCAATTGAATCTATAAATATGAAGATACATACAATGTAGATGCATTATATTTGTATAATATTTTTTTAATAAGCTTGGGATAGATGATTAAGTCGACGAATCCATTCCAAATAAATTTATATTATATAATAAAAAGCTTGTAATAAAAAAGACAATATACAATAATAGTTATTAATAATAACCGGTTAATGTAATTAATCATATTAGGAAGGGGGAAAGTTGCGGTAGGATAAGTTAGGTGGGTTTACGTCCTTTCAAGTTAGATTAGATTTATGTAAGGTTTGGTTAAACATTATGAATATTATTTTTATTCATCACGACGACTAATAAAGCTATATTTGGTTAAGTTTAAATTAATTATTCAATCAAAGCATACAAACAGTGAGCTAAGTTACATTAGTACATAGATCATATTAAAGCATATAGCTTTTTTTTAATCAATGCTTCGTATACAGATAAAGGAAGTAAGATTGAAAATGAACAATACAAATCGGAAAAAAATCAATCGTCTCAAATTCTGTAATTCAATTCCGCCGCGAGGTAAAAAGAAAAACTTCAGTACACATCTCAAAGAAAGAAACACTACCTTAATGTGTTAAACACTATCAAGAAATATACAAATAAAAAAACGGCAAAGGTAACAGGTGAAGTTTGAAATTAGTCACATTGCTATCGAAAATACTTTTCAGCTGCCAGATATTCCGTTAAAGAGATTTTAGTGACTTTTGGGCGAGCGCTTTGTGATCAATAATCACCGAACCATTAAATCATATCCTGTTACCAAAAACGATATTAAACATACCGATATAAAAAATATAAAACAGCGATAATGAAATCATCTTCAACGACACGACACAATACATTCCGTACGATATAATCAAGCGAACCACACCGATACAGAACGCACACTGAAATTAGCATAAATTCGGCACGACATCAAACGATCGAAAGAGGCACTTACAATACAATACAAACGACATATAATTAATCAAAAAAAAAAACCAAACGATTACCTGTTGACTTTGAATAGCAGACCGACGGGCATGATCGCCATCGGCAAGTTGGAATTTCCCGCCTAGCGCCTACTGGACTGACAGACGAAAATCACGACCGGAAAAGTGCGACAATTGTATCGAAACGGAAACTCTCAGAGGAGGGTTCAAAGCCTCAGGTGTTCGCGACGGTGATGTCTGTGTTGAAGTGGTCGAGTGTTGGAGCTGTTGGTGCGCGGCCGCCGGAACCTGCGGCGGCTGCAACGGATGTGCGCCTCGACGGGCAACAACGACCTGCCATCATTATTACCACACCAGGATGGTGGTTACCCATTGCCCATTGCCCATTGCCGATTGCCCATTGCCCATTGCGGATTGTCACTGTCTTGCCGTGTCGTCGTATCTGCTCAAGTGCATTGCCGTTGCGATGCACTGGCATGGACAATGGGCAGATCTCCAATAGCGGTTGTCGATTGGACGATAAATCTCCGCGCGGTGGATTGTGTGCTCTTGCATTATTACTATATCTATGTACTAGTGTTGTGCCCGTTGATTGCAGCGGGTGGCTTCGGATATGAATTGATACACGAATTAAAATGTTATATATGTATAAATATACGATCTCCGTGACGAGCCGGAATGTTTAATTACAGAAAACGCAAATATCGGAAGGCAAAGATCGAAAATCGAAAGATCTTAAGTCGAAAGATCAAAAAAAAAAAAGGTGCATGGTAAACGGTACATACTCACTTCATTTTCGCGAGCAGGATACAACAGGAACAAGAGGAACAGGCTTTTCCTCCCGTATTAATGTGCGCGCGCACATTAAGGGTACACAGGGTACACAGGAAAAGCCTGTTCCTCTTGTTCCTGTTGTACCCTGCTCGCGCAAATTAAGTGAGTATGTACGTGAGTATGTACTGTTTACCATGCACCCTTTTCATCCACCGGAAGGCAAAGATCTTTCGATTTTCGATCTTTGCCTTCCGATATTTGTGTTTTCTGTAATTTAACATTCAGGCTCGTCACTTAGACCCATAAATATAATGTAAGGTAATTCATAAGCCAGCAGTATATCTCGGTGATTGGGCTTTTGCTTAGCGCCGAGAGGACGCCACGTTCGATCCCGATCGACCTCGATTGAAAAGATTTTATTCTGAGTATTTTCTGTAATGGATATTTGTAACTCCAGGTCGATCGTTTCCTATCAGAGTTTGTCAATTTCTCTGATTTCATTGTTGAAACGGTTCCTGATTAAATTGGCTAAAAACCTTCCTATCTAGTATGTCACCACTATTTGAGTATGATTAATGTATAATAAAATATATGTACAATTCATAGATGTATCGTAATTCAGCGACTTGTGTAATAAAAATGCTGCATTGTTTGTAATTGACCAGGAAGGCGCAATTGGGTTTACCTGTTAGGCCTTCCTGGTATATTTGTATATATGTATGTAAAAATAAATAAAATAAAAATAAGCCCAGCACGTGTTAATAATAAAATGTTGAGTGCGCGCATTACACGCTCACCGATCCAACCCGTTCACCCGTTTGAAATGATGAATGAATGTGTGTGTTTGTCTACGTGGGTGTTTATATGTTGTATGACGTCACCCGTTCCAAGTCAGGTGCTCAATATCAGGAGCACATGTCACACGCTCAAGGATCCACTTCGCCGCATCTCCTCAACACGATCGGTCGTCACGCCACAACCCTATAGTGGATGCTTGTAAGTATTGTAAGCTTGTAAAAAGTATGTAAAACATATCTCATGATACATTAATTTAAATCATTGGCGATTTTTCTAAGGAACCGGATCCCAGATTCAAAGAGCTCACATACAAAAAGTTACAACAGGTCAAATGTGTAATTGTAATATTGTAAATTTAATCTCTTGCTGGCGTTACGATTAATGCCTATTGCGAAGAAATACTGTCCTTTGAGTTCAATAATAACCGAGTTAGACTGTATATGGGTTGGCCAATTGTTTATGTTAGGTTTAAAATGTTCATTGATAATGTGAAAGGAATCTAATATAAACTCAACCTTGTATCATGTACGAGACCGAACTGGAAAATCCGTTTTCCGAATAAGGATCAGACTGGTATGCATAGGGATTTTTTAAGCAACGAATAGTTGTTCATAAGCTTTTTGTGGCTAATAAAGAAATCCCGTCCTTGGAATATACGATGGAAGTTTTTCATTTAGACTTACATAGATCCTTTTTCTAATCCGCAATCTTATACACTGTATGGAATTATAGGAAACTTGGAATTTTATATATAAGGTTGGAAAGTAGTGAGTTGACGACAAATTCCTTCTATGTATGTATATAGAAATTTTCTTGGGTAATGATTTCGACTTTTAGCTGGAAACTAATGTCTTGAACACCGAATATGTATAAAATTTTCCAGATATTAGGCCAGTAATGAATTTCAACTCTTTGATTTTATCATTTATTTTATTTATTTAGGAACGATCTAATTATTATCAGCTTCTAAACAAAAAACGCAACATACATATATTTTTCAATTTACATTATTTTTTCCATAACAAAACACGATCGTCCAACAGTGTAAATTTTCATTCATAACAGGTGTAGAAACCCCTCACATTTAACAGGTGCAAAAGTCGAATTACCATACCTGGTGAACATCACTTTTGCACCTAAATTATACAAAGCTACAACATCATTACACATTTGGACTCCATGAACATCATAAAATAGCAAAAAGATGGAACCAATCCATCGGCAAAAAGCCTACTACAACACGCCATTCCTGAATTGAATTACCTTTTCATCGAGACAAAAATCTACTTCAGCATTTTTTTTATAGCCTAACATTATTTATTTTAAGCACTACGAATGAGACACACCCTTCTTCTAACAAAATATACCCCAGAGAATATTTGCCACGAATATTTACGTTTAGATGACAGTAGTCTCGCCTAGTTTGATATACGACGTCACGTTTGTCATCGACTCTACCGAGGAAAATTCCACAGCTTTCCAAAGAACACGACGAAACTTATCAACCCACTGTTTGTTAAACTATAACACCTACATACATACGAGAACATATACATATATAACTTTTAGAAAGCGATATATTTTAAACGGTCCCTCAACGAACGGAACGCAATAACGTTTATAGGAGTTCCAAGTGAGCATTGTTTCCACGAACACACAACAAACATAATACGTGTTGCACTTCATTTTACGACTATTTCAGGCCTCGCATAAAGCCAGTTCTGATCGGTCGGCAAATACGAGGCCATTGTTAACCCTTACTAGGACGCGAGATCACACATCGAGCTAATATAATATATCAGTTCCCGTATAATATAATAAAGCATTCCATAACTCAAATTGCACAGTATGGGGCAGAAATAATAAGACGACCACCATATTATTACTATTGTTGTACCCGATGTAATATCATCGCATAGGTGTTGGCATATTAAGTTATTAAATAAAAAAAAATTAAAAGAAATGCGTCGGTCCTGCATTCGATCCGCACGCGGTCGAATTTTTTTCAAATACCTTTTAAATATATTTAATTGCTTAATATGAAAAAAATGGTAAAAACTACCTACTTATTTCCATATAAACAATATAAAACACCAATAGAAAATTAATTAATTAATTATTTAAATAAAATTTCAAAAGATGGCGCTAAATGTTCAGAGACTTGCCTAGAGGAAATATTGGTAGCAAACAGTATACATATATAGAAGTTTTTTCTTACGTTATTATATTTGTATTACATTCGTACATTTTGTTGACCTTATTTTAGCTGTGACGAACATATGTACATATGTCAAATCGAAACGACTATTATAGTACGGCGAGCGTTATCGCAGATACGCACACAGACAGAATAGCGATATTATATATATACATATAATATATTGAAAATGAAAGCTGTAACGCGACGTTCTCCCCATCGTCCCATAGGGCAAAACTCGCCCATTATTTCGAGTGGACACACAGAAAAGCGCGCCTTATAGGCACGCTCGCTTCGAGATTAGCTCTCTCACCCGCCATCCACCGAGGAAGAAAGATCTCTCCTGTGCACGTCTCCAGGGGGTGACGGGGCGTAGAGATCCACCATCTTGCTGAAGAACCGCTGTGAAGTCGAGTGCAGCATCACTCCCTCCCCTGAGTTCCAGCACAACGTCCCCCGTATTCCTCATGCCGTTTCCGGCGAAACATCAGCCGTGAGAGGACCGACCGACCAGAGGACCGCAGAACCAGCTTCCCGACCACGAGGAAGCTGTTATCGACAAGACGATTTGGAGTCAGGAACCTCCCCGACTATATAAACTGTATCCCAAGGTTAGTCCACGTTTCCATATAACCCGACCCTCGGAAGAAGAACGACGTAAACGCCCTCTAGATCTTCCCCCGCGAGATCAGATAAGCGCGCGTAAAACCGTTCGTTACAAAACTTTAATTGAAAAGTAAAACATGTATGCTGTAAAGATGATGTCATTCAGTTCAGCTGAGAGTGTTGTCAAACTTGTCTATTTTAAGTAAACGGTATAAAATTCAGCTTCGGGATAGTTTTAGGCGATGTTTCCATCAAATAGGTCTACAAGGAATAAGATATAGTGTGAAAAAGAAAAAGTTATAGACGTTTAAACAATTAAAATCTGACAAAACGAGAGGGTGGCCGAAAGGAACATACATATGTATATAAGTCTACTTACTTAAGATGGTCAAAATTGTTGTATTTTTTTTAAACGTGTCTATTACGATTATTTTTCACCATCGTATTGGCAGAATTAATTTGAATATCTATTGTTGACCAAACCACGCAAAACGGCAAAGTTTCAAAACTATCTGAAGAATGTAGGATACAATATACATACATATGTATGTATGTTGTCAGACCAATGAGCGAAGAGAAATGTAGAAGAGGCTTGTAAAAAATATAGAGTGAAAAAAGAAAAAGTTATAGGCGTTTAAACAATTAAAATATGATATAGCCAGAGGGTTGGCGAAAGGGGAAAAAATGATCGAAAGAGTGTGGATGAATACGGCAACTTTCTAATAGACGTCACCGAGAGCTATAATGGAGTATTTTCAAACGTGTCTATTGCGATTATTTTTCACCACCGTATTGGCGGACGTCATTTCCACTTATGTTGATGACCAAACCGAGCAAAATGGCAAAGTTTGAAAACAATCGGATATAACCCATATTTTGTCAGACGAAAAAATCGAAGCGAGCTTATAAGAGGCTAGTAAAAAATAGACTGGCAACATCTCCAAAGCCAGATATATTCCGGGTATATTTCTAAGATAAATTGCATGGAATTTTGTGCATTTATCCTGTTGCAAATAAACAGTTACAGAATTTCGGAATTTCAAGGATGGTACTTTCCAACTTCTAGATAGTGTGAGTCGATACTTCTTACAGGACAAATCAGACTGGCAGCATCTCCAAGACCAGACAAATTCTGGGAACATTTATATATATTGGGAATATATACTTCTCAATTAACCTGCACATTTTCAGGTTACTATTCGTCTAATTACTTCTGTCCCACTCTGTATTAAACACACACACACATATATACAGGTAGTTCAAGCGACATTTTTCAGGGCTTCATCGTACATTCGAAACTGGCCACTTCCTCGTCGAGGCGTGTTCCGGTGGTACTCCTACATAGAAATTGCACGCCGAACGAACACTCGGAATGTACGCAAATCTTAAGCGAATGTTCTTAATTAATATGAAATTTTTGCACACGATGTAAGCGCGTTAGGTATGACAGCGTGATCCAATCAAAAATATTTATACGTACATATGTACATACGTACTTAATTAGCTGCTGGTGAAACTGTTGGTCTATTTCAAAGATACCCATATTTTTTGTGTCGTATATGATATCAACATATGTACTAAATATTTGCACGTTATTACGTACATTGTATGTATGTACATACATGTACCATTAGGCCGGAGTGAAAAATAGACGAAAGATGGACCTAATTTAAAATTTGCATCGTACCAAGAAAACGTCAAATAAAAAATTCAATTGATTTTAAACTACGTCCTGTGTGGCAATAAAACAATCGATTTTTCTCGACAAAAATTAGGAAGAAGTAGGGGTTTTTTTAGAATAGTTTCGATTTCTTACTATTTAAGAAAACAAACAGCCTGCAGCATGGCTCGGCCTAACATCGAGAGGCGCCGGGTTCGATTCCATGAGCTGACCTCGATTGAAAAGAATTTTTCTGAATATATTTATAGTGCTGGTCAGACCTGGATATTTGTGACTTCAGGTCGATCGTTTCCTATCAGAGTTTGCCAAATTCTCTGATTTCATTGTTGAAACGGTTCCCGATTGAATTGGCTAAAAACCTTCCTACCTACTATGTCACCACTATTTGAATATGATTAATGTACAATTCATAGATGTCTCGTTAATTTGTGAGTTTTCAGTGTCTCGTAATTCAGCGACTTGTGTAATAAAAATACTGCATTGTTTGTAATTGGCCAGGAAGGCGTATTGGGGTTTACCTGTAAGGCCTTCCTGGTATAAAATGTAATAAAATAAATAAAAATGAATAAAATAAATAAAAATGAATAAAATAAATAAAAATGAATAAAATAAATAAAAATGAATAAAATAAATAAATAAACGCTTAATAGTGATCTGTGTACATATTTCAGTTTAATTGGGTCGATTATTTATTTACATAGATATACCAGGAAGGCCTAACAGGTAAACCCCAATGCGCCTACCTAGCCAATTATTTTATTACATAAATCGCTGAATTTCGAGACTAACAAGAACGAGATTAACTATTAATTAATTAATCCATAGAGACATTTATGAATTTAGACTTGTACATAAATTTTTACATATTGTACATAAATCAAATTCAGATATTGGTGACATAGTGGGTAGGATGATTTTTGCCAATTTGATGGAGAACAATCTGATAGGAAACAATCGACTTGGAGTCACAAATATCCAAGTCTGACCAAAAGCATTAAAGATTAGCACGGGATCGCACTCACTAACTTGTCGATGCTAAACGCAACCACAGTGATAATGATAAGTTTTGACTGATTAACGAGAATTCAAAGCCACTGTTATGCAAAAAGCGCAGACACACATCGGTATGCGTCACGTATATTTTTTTATAGATATGTAGTTTTGGACATTAAATGGTTTAAAAAAAAATGCTAGTACGCCTAATATATGCCATTGCAATCCAGGCCAAAACTCATCCCCTGGAGTGTTTCGATGATATTTTATCCTTGGATTGACATAGGTTTGACAGTGATCGATAACGATGATATTTGAAGAAATGTAGGAGAAATAATAAGATCGTACGATTAAACAATGACGTAAAGACACGCACATTCACAGTGAGTTTCCAAGGCACACCGTGCCGTACGAATCAGTGTGTCTGCGTCTTTATATAAAGCTCTCATTATCAAAGATCGGCGTTGGAACAATTTACCGCTCATTGGTATTCAAACATTTAAATCTAGCCATAATTTGTTCACTTTTTGTCAACCTTCAACTAGTTTTAAGCCCACCACCAACAGTAGAAGCTTTTTTTCTATTATAATCTAGCGTTTTCCTATCTATTCCTATACATTTCCAATCACAAATAATCTATTCAATTCCTCATCTCATTTGCAACTAATATGACTGAAGGCAAAGTGCACTTCGATCAAATGTGCAGAATATTTATTTGATTATATTATAATGCAACCACGGAACATTGTTTGAAGTTTACTGTTTAGCTATTATATTATACAACGCAATGCATTATTTCAATTCCAATCGAGTAAAGCTACGTACAAAGTGACGCTACACAAACGACACGATGCAACATCACATGAAGTAAGAGACTATCATCGACGACCAATAATATCGACTTCAATGATTTACAAAGCATGTAAATCTGGTCTCTAACTAACCGCTTGCCTTTCAATGTCTCCATATGTGAGGTAATGTGCTACTCTAGATCTAGATATATCCCTGTTCGTACCTTTCCATATCTTGCTCGTAACTCTGAATTGAACTGGTTGAATCTACAGTTGATCTTGGGGTTGCTTTTTAGAGTAACCTCAGGTTCTCCAATCACATTGATTCTGTGTGTTGCTCAACTTCAAGGATGCTAGGGTTTGTTTTTCGCAATTCCCAGCATTCCTACTGTTTTAAGCTGTTGTACAATGCTCTGGTGAGAAGTATCATGGAGTACGCATCTACATACTATGTATAATCTGGAGTCCTTCGGCCAAAAGTCAGTCTATTAAGCTTGAGCTTATCCAAAAACGCTTTCTCCAGCTTCTTTATACGGAGCAGTATGGGACTTACCCATATACATATATTTACTTCAAGATAGGTATGATCGGCTACACTTCTCTTGAACACGGAAGGAGTGTTGCCCTAATCAAGTTCTTATTTTCTATATTTCGAGGTTTCGCCTCATGCCAGTCTATTCTGGCGGATATTGGCCATCACGCTCCGAAGAGTTTTAGGGCGAAAACGTCGGAACGTCGACAAGTTCTTCAAATATTTCTTCAAATATGGGATTAACCGTTAACGATCACTGTCAAGCAAGGATAAATACAAGGATACAATTTTACCGAATACACTCCAGGGCGGTCATTTTGGGACGACGCGTGCTGGCCGTTCTTTGAATCTGTGCAAGGCACGCCACATTTTTTTTCCACGTTTAAAACTATCTAAAAAAAACACGTGCTACGTTAACATCGCTGTGTTTTCGCCTTTATCTGAACCCGCCATCCTCCCCTGTTTCATATTCCTCAGGCAAGAACCGCGGAATATTCTAATTCTCTCATTCGTCGAAGCCTCCGTTTTTTAAACTCACAGGATGGTGCCATTGATATTTTTTCTCATCTCTTTTCATTCGCTGCACCGCTTCCGCAGTTCCAGGGGTCGCGACCAACTAGACCTAAGTTAATTGTTAACTGTTAACTTGGGTGTTTTTAACAAATTCGGCGTCATTATATTTATGTTTATTGTAAGAATTATTAATGACACATGTATTTTTCTTAATTCGTGTATTTTTTCTACCATTTTTTTCTGTTCATAATTTGTTTAGTGCACTCATCGCTTTGGAGCGATCTGTTAGGCGAGTGTGCATGATTAATCGATGGCAAATAAATAAATATGTCAACAATAATGGTGAAGATGAAAATGAGCTTCTACTATTGATACCAACAAACATATTCAGTAAAGTTTGACATACATATTATATCTAGACGACAAAACTTACACTTACAGTAAATTTTAAGTGGCGTCACGTCAGTAGTGGGGGGTGCGACTTAAATGAGCATACATACTACACGTAATTCTATCGGCTGATTCTAACTGAATCAAAGCCTTTGACACGAGTAAACATCTACACGGTGCACATAACTTAAGCAAATCCTCTTTAGGAGCTAAACCTACCTTACGACCATGACATATTTGAACTTTGCCCAAGATCGAAATGATAGCATCCACTATCGTATACTATGTACTATGGGATACGTGGACGCATCGTCGTGAATTATTCATCCGAGCTGATTAATTGTGAGCACTTTAGCCGTCCATCTCGGTTGCATTCTCACAATAGTGCAGTGCAACTGGATCGTATGTTAACTACATAAGTGCCGTATTGTGCATCGAATGATGTTTTTGTTTTTGACGCACAATTACATAAATCTATTCGAAAGGGTACAGCTCTATCTCCATCACACTCGTTATAGCAAATAAAAATATCGAATACACCCCCCGCATCACTAGCTCCCTCACGCCCTCACACATCGTCTAATCAAATTTCCAATATCAAACCAACAGTAATATCCCTAAGCTTAGGTATAGTTCAAAATGCCACTCCGTCTATAAATATTATATAATACATACATATGTATACAAACGAAAATCTTAATATTATCATGGAAAAATATTTTAAATTACATTTCATACCAACAGTTTAGCTCAGTGGTTGTGTTAATGCTAACTAATAAGAGGCTAGCATCAACGGGTTCAAGCGCTGGGTTGACCTCGATTGAAAATAATTTATTCGGAAGTATTTCTGCAGTGCTACCGGTCAGATGGCTTGAATTCATTGTTATTGAAACAGTGGCTTTGAATTCTCGTTAATCAGTCAAATATCACGGTTGTTGCGTTAAGCACCGACAGGTTAGTGAGTTCGATCCCATGCAAATATTTAATTCTGCTTTAATCTGTGTGTGTGTGTGTGTGTGTGTGTGTGTGTGTGTGTGTGTGTGTGTGTGCGCGCGCGTGCGTGCGTGCATATGTTAACATTTGTGTGTACATGTATGCATACGTGTATATATGTATACAAGTGTGTATGTATGTGAGTGTTGTACATTCTTATACATTATTCTTTTTTTTTTCTAATTTTATTGTATTTAATTGTAATTTGTTTTTTTTCTTTCTCCTTTTTCTTTTTGTAAAATATTCAATTTTTTCTTGACCGTATATATAGATAAATAAATAAAAATAAAATAAAATAACACTTTATAGATTTTTACAAAATACATAATATATCTAGTACATTTAGACAAACAAATGAAAAAGAAAATATAATCGGATAAAGAATATATAATAGAAATGGATCAATCAATCAAGACTCTCCTGATGGCAGTCCTGAATTGATGTAAGGAAATACCGAATAGATCTCAACCTCATTCAACTCCCCGTTAAGCATACGATAAACACGCTGTAGATAGGAATATTTTAGGCAATTGGTTTTGAAAGGATTAAGTGAAAAGAGTGCAACGTGTCTAGAATAGCTAACCGGGATCCTGAAACCAACCTCACTTAGTAAATCGGAACAATCAAGGAAACCATTTAGGAGCTTAAAAAAGAATATAGCATCAGTGAGTCGTCGCCTGACAGAAATATTGTTAAAGGATAGTTATATGTATATATGTATATTATTATTATTCTAACACGTGTATCACTTCCGATCTTCAAATCGATCAGATCATTTCATCGCTGGTGAATTTTTAACACGGCGTTTGTAATGCGGCCACGTTTACGCATACGCGCGGAAGGAAAAAGACGAACATGATCGTTGGTGAAGCACGCTCGAGAGCAACCGCTGACCGGATGCGATTATGATGGCGAGCCTTCGCATCCTGTTCACACGGATCGCATCCTTCGTCCTTGCAAAGTCTGTGCCTATTGGTACGGTTTCAAAATGGCCGTATATTTATATACATATGCACATATGTATATATAAAACTCGCATAGCAGTAAAAATTGTGTTATTCAATTGAAAAACGAAGCTACTCCCCCCCCCCCCTCCCCACTTTCGTTTCTCCGTATATGGCTCGTATTATATTTCCAACATCTCGAAGACGATCGTCGTTCACTACGGTTTTCCCAGGCTGTAAATAACTCGATCGGTCGTCTAACTGAATACGATGAATTATCAATTTACTACACATTCATATCAATTTATAAAACAAATTCGATTTTTATTATGTCTGTGTTGAGAAATCGCTGATTGATTTATCAGGTCATACAAGAATATGGTATTTTTCAATCAAATTGAAACTGATTAGTGTACTTACATATTTGTATACAGCACAATAGCTTGATTTTTGCGTTAATGCCAACCAGAGAGGTTACCGGGTTCGATTCCATGGATTAAGCTTGATTAAAAAAAGTATATTCCGAGTATTTCTGTAGCGCTGCTGGTCAGACTTGGATACGTGTGCTCCAAGTCGATCGTTTCCTATCGGTTTGCCAATTTATCTGATTTCGTTGTTGAAACGGTTTGTACCTACGATCTCTTTATTGGTAAACAATCACTTAATCAATAGGCTTCTGTAGATGATTTTTTTTATTTGTTAATTAATTCAAATACTTTTCACAAATGAAAATCGCACCGAAGATGAAAAATTTCATAGAAAATGTTGTTTATAACCCTTGTGTAAAATTATGTATATGCATTTACAGATTCAATGGACCATTGCGTCAGAACCTATCAACCTTATATCAAATTATATATTACCCACCTTATGCACATATAACAACGAATACTTACATGCATATCTGTTCTAAATTTATTTATTTACATAGATATATACCAGGAAGGCCTAACAGGTAAACCGCAATGCGCCTTCCTAGCCAATTACAAGCATTGCAGCATTTTTATTACAAAAATCACTGAATTTCGAGATGCTGATTAATTAATCAATTAATCCATAGACACATCTATGGATAGGCTTGTACATACATTTTGACATATCGTACATAAATCAAATTCAGATATTGGTGACATAGTGGGTAGGATGGTTTTTTTGCCATTTTGATAGAGGAACCGATAAATTGGCAAACTCTGATAGGAAACGATCGACTTAGAATCACAAATATCCAAGTCTGACCAGCAGCAGATTAGCAGGGGGTCGTACCCGGTAGCCTCTCAGTGATTAACATAAATGCAACCACCGAGTCATACTGCTGGCTAATGTATATACATATATACAATTACAGAACATTCAACCGATCTAATAAAAAAATATATGTATATCATGATCATCATTCACCATCCACTGGCAGATGAAAGCCTCTCCAACAAGCTTCCATTCGTCTCATTTTTGAACAACTTTCATCTTCTCATTCCACACATTTTTCTGATTTAATCCACCCATTGCCCCTGTGGACTTTCTGTGGTACCCGAGAGAAGTTAAAAGGGTGCACTTTTACATTCTCCTGGGTACCATTTGAGCACTTCTTTCTTCTAGCTACGTGAACCGCCTATTGCCATTTAAACTTCTTTACTCTTACCATTACATTAACCACCTTTGAAAATATACATACATATTTAGTTAGATTTTTAGGATCCGCAGAACAATACTGATTGATTTTTGGAAGCCGCACGTAAATTTCAAATCCTTCACGTATCCATAAAATCAATTGCATTAATATACTAAAAAAATGCAAATCAACATTAAAAGCAAACCCAGACATACATATCTACATATGTACATATGTTCGTAAGTAAACACACTATCCAAGAGCTAGCCATAAGTTTTGGTGCAAAGAGTCGGTGCATTTTATTACACAAAATTTACGTATTCCTTTATTGGACATTTTAAATATTGCCGACATAATAACGATGATTTGCATGCGTTCTCTCGCCACGGGCATTCATATATGGTGTTGTAAATTTTTATACATTCCTCGACTTATACGGACGACGGATGCAGAGATGCATAAAATACCGCCGAAGCACGTCCTCACTTACCCACCTTATGCACACGTACACGTGTGTGTACACATTAGAAATTGTCCAACGACAATCATTCTAATCGGCTAATTTGAATAATTACCCGAGGGGTGGTCGAGTTTCGGGGTGAGCATTGGAATGTCAACCGGCTGATATATTATATGTACGTATGTTTGTACGAACCGAGGCGAAGAATGCACCCATCGCATCGCATCGGATCGGGATGATTTAACGGCCTCCGGTCAACTGCGATCGTCGGGGTCGCCGGTCTAATTTGTGGGAAGGAATTTTAAGAATGCGAGTGTCCATTGTCCCGGAGGATGTGTTTGACTTCTCACAGCGAACGGAAGTGGCCTGACGTTTGTGTGCTCGGAGAGGTTGCGCATCGATTGGTACCGGGCACGGACCTACGTTTAGAACGCGGTGGGCGTTATTAACGAATTTATCGCAGCCGTCGAATGTCTCTTGTAAGATGTGACGTGTGAAAATGTTTGATTTTCCGTCAAGATTGTAAAATTTATGGGATGTTATGAAAAATGTTGAAGATTGTATGGGAAATAGCGAGAGACTTCGAGGAACGATCGAATTTTGTAGTTTATTTCAAAAATTACATACATACATAGAGAGCACCATGGTAAAGTACATATACTGAATTTGGTGGTTCGAAATTTAAAAAGAACTGTAGATTTGCATAACAGACCGATAAACATTAACTATTTATATATTTATGAACATAGAACAGATAATTACTAATTTACATTATAATTTCTATATAAAATATGAGTAATAAATAAAATATTAATATATTAAATGTGAAGTGTAAAGACGATCGATTTTATATCAATTTTGTAAAATTTATTCAATATTATGAAAATTATTGAAAATTAAATCGTCGAAAAACGATAAGAGACTTCAACGAATGGCCTAGCGCGAAACCTAGCTACAGCTTTTCCCATTTCAAAGTTATAGCTATTTATTTTTATTTGTAAATATATAATAGCAGTTTTATTATTAGTTAATTTGCAACCATTCACCTAAAATAGTTATTACTCTAAGGAAACTTTACTAAATCTTTAAATTAATTGCTTAAGTTCAAAAAATGAAAAGTTGTTGATTTTATTTGAGAAAATCGTCAATGTATGCCAATTGAAGACAAAATTGATAAATTATATTTATAAATTTTGTCTCGTAATTACATATACTCATCAAGGCAATTTTTTTTAAATCTGCAGACTTTATGAAGTCTTTGTGCAGCCAAGTTCATTAAATACAAATGCAGCCAAGTTCATGAAGTACCTTTGTCGTCTCTTATTTACGGGGCAGAAAGATAACAGTTACTATAATAAAAGGGTAACTAGGTTTATATACATACATCAATTGACACAGAAATTATTTATTTAAAATTGTATATTTTAGTTATTGCACTTAAGTTTACAATTAATTCGGGTAAAACAAATTTTCTTCAACTTGAAATATGCTTCATACAAAATTTTATATCAAGATTCATAATCTTTCTACAAACGACTCATTTTTAATTTATATATAATATGTACCTACATATGTAATAAATAGTTCTAATAGCCACTTATAATCACTTCCTTAAAGCTCATCTTGAGAGACTTCACACCTTTCTAAATATGAAACAGCAACAATCAAAATCAAATGAATATGCTTTGTATAATATTATATATACAGTTTCATATTATCATACAAAAACCATAGATTTGTTTACATCAAAAAATTCCCACGAAGCTTCTTTAACCATTAATAAAAACATATAGACATGTAATTATTTTACAATAAAACTCATTAAATGACGTGAAAAATTTTACAAGGTTGTTCCTTTACGGCTTTAAAGGACCGTAAAATGAATACATATATAATTGAAAAATTCGACACGGAATTATAATACGCTATTATGAAAATAAAATTATACCACACGCCGATAAAACACCAAAAACCATTTAGCAGAATCAATTAACCGAATCTTCTCCATCGAACAAATAGACGTGTAATTGAAGCCCACTAGGGCGATGTAAATAACACCGGATATAGCCGGCGTCCATTCAAAGTATTTACATTGATTTAATGTGGGGAAATTTTGATGGATTGCATCTAAACCACTTGCACATATATAAAAAAAATAATCGACCGTGTTTATTTCTAAATTGCATTAGACTTGCCGAAAATGGAATTTGATACCCGATACCGAGTAATGCTGTTATTTTCGTAACACATAATAACCTTTTTTATATATGTATATGTATACATCGAGATAAATTCATAATAAAAATACACCCACGACGAATTCATACCTACTTTCATCGACGCAGTTGCATATTCTCAAGTTTCTAAAATAACAAGCCAACCAATCAAAAACATGTACGCAAAACATTTCAAATCGTGTCTACATATTACATATACATATGTATTATATAACGTAATACTATATAGTAATTGCGAGAGGGGAATTGTTCGTATATTAATATTTTTTTATATATATTAATTACGGGTATGGTATGGTAATTACGAGATGCTAGCGATATTTTTTTGCACTTTTTATATTTTCGAGGAATTATATATTTATTAGATGGAAACGAAGCCTTCAAGGACTGCCAACCGTCAGGTTGGAAACCCTCGGCCTACACGGCTCGAACATCCGGTCTAGAGGTCACTTTGTCATGAAAAATATTCACAAATTGCACTCTTCATATACATACATATGTATGTATGTACGTATATTCACATAATGATATATATTATGAAGCTAAAAACAAAGTCAATAAAATAATTAAAATAAATCTTAATAACGAATACGTATTCACATATGTACATATATTATTTGAGTTTTTCACAAGAATTACATTTATATTATGATTAATTTGTAATGAAATAGAAAGTAGTACTTTTCTGTATTGAAGTACAAAAATAAAAACTAGGATGTCAAACTATAGATTTTATAGTAGTTAAAAATTAATAAAAAAGAGAAATTTTCCATTAAAAAAAAATTTCCTCTAACATACATATGTATTTTCGTTATATTATAAAGAATGATCATGCAAAATTTGTTTTCAATTAATCAGTCATCTTGTATATGTATCTGTACAATATATATAAAGTCACACATATTTATACATCCATGTAGTATTTGTATGTACATACATACATACATATATCAATAAATCAGCATTTAAATGCTGATTTATTGTTTTTTCTTAAGAAAAAACCATTAACAACATAAACCATTGTTTTAAATATTTCAGTAAATATTTTAATAATAGAACGACTTGTAATACAAAATGATAAACTCTAACGCTTTTACAAGAAAAAAATAATTTAATTTACATGATCAGTAGACCAAATGACCTGGCGCTGCTCGGGTAGATGATTGTTAAAAAAAGAATAAATGGACGATTTTGTTATCTCCGGCTAAAATTAGAATGTCATAAGATAATTCCATTATTTGATAAATAAATTCGTTTAATATGGTCAGTAAATAGTGGATCAATAATATATTGTTCCTGATACAGGCTGCTTAACTATTTTCTGTTTGTCAAAATATAAAATAATAGGCGCATTACTGCCCGTTCATATACATATATCTACATACACATTTATCACTAAATTTTCATAAAAATTACTGACCATTTATTGGAAAAAACTGACCATTTAATTGCTTTCCATTCCTCCAAATTTGGCGGCCATAAATTTAAAATTTTAGATTCACAAAGCGGGCAAATAAACAAACAATCATCTTTGTCAAATAGATTTCGCAAGAGATGTAAAATCATCAAGGAACTGTGCAGAAATAACATTGGTTTCCTAATTTATTAGAACAATAGTCAAATAAAAGTATTTTAAATATTTACAAAGAGAACCAAAACGGTCCAAATTTTACTTTTTTTTCAAAAATTTTAATAACTTACTCGATTTTATGTACTCCATTTATATATATACAAAGATATCATTATGATTTGATATTTTATCAATATTCTGGCTAATGGGCTGTATTTTGAAAACCCCTGATATAGGACAAGCCAAAAATAAAGAAAGTTAATTAAAAAAGGAACATGAGTAAGTATAAAAGCTTCTATTATTAATTTTTATATGAGATCATAATAAAAGAGTGAAAAAAGTAGCTTTACCACTGTTGATGAGTTGCATTGGGGTGGTAGAAAGAGACTGTCATCGCTCCAAAGATTCCGATGTAAATTTAAATGATTAATCTCCTCTATGTAGCTTCATGTCAGAGACATTAATTAGCTTACATGCTTCAATATTAGCTAACCCCCGGATATCGGTACGATACCAAAGCGACCTGAAGATTAGAGAATTTTTTGACGTGCAGGAATGTGAAGACAATACAAATATTGTAAAACGATCATTGATTACATCGGCCAACACACGTGCTATTCCTAAATTCAGATTCTGGATATTGTGTGTATTTTTATACACCAAACAAGTTTTACATTGAACAAAAAAAGATGGCAAATAACACAAATCAGTTCCATTACACAAAATATATCCTAAAGTGAATCTATGTATGTATGTATTATGTAATCAAACCCCCTCTTCTTCCCAAGATCAACGCAATCAAACGTCACGAGAAACAGTCCACGAAAGAGGCATACACACTACATTCCGACGACGAAAAAAAAAAACCATCATAAAACAGTATCTATGTACCAAAGCAAAGCCGAGATTAAATTTACATCTACTTGTCGCAAGTTAGGTGAGAGATTTACCGTCGGTATTTCGGTCAATTCCGCCAACGCGCTTTTCACAGAGACACGGCCAGGTTAATTGTGACTTACGCTCGTTACCGGATCTGACTTGCCGGTTAAGTTGAAGGTCCGACGTACATAATAACCGGAATAAGAGTGCACAATAACCGATTAAATAAATGCACAAGTCGAATTGAAAGGCGAGCGAGCGAGCGAGCACTCGGCTAAGTACATACATACATACATACATACATATCCAAACACGCAATGCATATTTAGTACCTACACTAGTAGCTGCAGTTCCATCGATCAATAATGCAATAAGCGGCTTGAATTATTCATCAGACATTTGAATTTGAGTATGCATCTGTACTTGGGTACGTCTGAAAGACCATACATACGATGCTGAGTATATTTTCATTTTTTTTTCTTCATTTTTTCCATTTAAATTTGACCTTCGTCTAGGTGTCGGACGATTATCGTATTCGACTCCTACGATTGTATCGAGACTTATAAATCGATTTGTTATAAGACGAATTTAATAATGACACGAGCATCATACATGCACACTAGGGATTGAAATTTACCGTCAAATTTCACAAACCGATAAACGGTAAATCGATTTTTCCTATTAGCGGAATACCGGTATTTTACTGGTAAATGAAAAAAAAAATGTTTTTTCATGGATTTGATAACTGTATGTGGTTACTTTTCCTAAAAACGTTAGCCTAGATTGAATCATAAATAATTAAAAATAAATCTCAGGTGAATAATGTCATATAATTTTTTTTTGTTTTTATTTTTAACCAATCATATATTTATTACTTTAAAGTTTGGACCATTTGAAAGTTTCGATCATAATTGAAACAACAGTCTGATCACATTTATTACGGTTTGGTTGGTTTGTGTTGCCGGTGAATTTATAAATTTGAAATAGCATACATATGTTTATACATTTAATACTGAAAAAAAAACAAATTCTAGACAAGATAATCCACAATACGCAGTTATATTATGAATTTACATATATGTTTTATGAATTTTATGTAATTATATTCACTCAATTCGTGATAAAATAGTTTCCGGTAATTACCGGTAAATTAAAAAAATATACCGATGTTTACCGATGGCTTAATTTTGTCGATTTACCGGTAAACTGGTATACCGATTGCAATCCCTAATACATACATATATTCAAATATAAAATAAGATAACTGTACGTATTCCCGTCACCTTTTCTTTCTTCGCTTTGATTATATGTATATAATCAAAGTGTACACATATAATTTCTAAACTATGTATATACGTTGCAATAAATCCCATAGTACTGTTGCTTTGCTTTTCAATTCATTTGTAAGAGGTCATCTGGAATTTGCTAGCATTGTTGGGAATACTTTCTATCAAGTGTATATAAATAATCTAGAATGATTAAATATTTTTTTATTCGATTTAAGTTTATTGATTAAGCTTTTGAATCATATAACTGATAGTCCTTATTTATTAAGCAAGATCCTATTCCAATTTCCAATCAGATCCCTCTGCAATCCTTCATAATTTCACATCGATCCTTATTCTACCAACTTTTCCTATAATGCCTTTTTATACAGATCTCGCTCTTCTCTTAACAATATTCCTCTTCAAATTGATCCTTTTTGTCGTTACCTTTCTTGCTTTAAATTTATATTGTTTGGTCATAATTATTGGTATTACATACATACATATACATATGTACGTACATACATCGCATATCTACCAGTATTCAATGCTTTTCTTCTTTGTTATTATTTCATTCCATTGTTGTAATTTATTTTTAGTTATTTTTTTTGTATCAATGCTATATTATGTACGTTGTAATGCTGTTTGTTTCTGTTTCAATAAATAAATGAAGAACTAAGTTGTAGTAGTAATAATAAAGCATATGAAGTGTCAAAATGTCCGAAAAAGTGTATATTGAAGTATATAATTTAAATTCAATGATCATTGCAGCATCATCGCAAGTGGTGGAGACTCGTACCACAATGCGATGACCACTCTGATCTTTAGTGATGGGGATACGAACATTCCCACGCCATTCGACAAAATTACCTATATAAAATACTTCGAATTGCATTACAAAAAAATAAATCATATAATATGATAAGCAGAAGCATTTCCTATAACCTGGCAAAGACTGGTACCATTATGCCTGTATATTTGTGTCCGAATGGTTACGGATTAGTTTCAGCGATGGGTGGGAGAACTATATATGTAGTCGTTGTACACTTTGAGTCTTTGTTTATAAATGAGTTGGTTGTCGGCATTGAAAGCTTTAAAGTTCGGATATGATTTTGACGTTTGGGCAATATGTTCGCTATTTAAAAGCTTTCCGAAATAGAAGCATCTCCGTTATGGCCGTTTTGCGCCATAATTCTTAGCTTAATCGCTTTCATATGCTCATTAGAACTAGGTTTTTTCACATCCCCTATTCTAAAAATATGCCTTTCCCCGCGCGTTCACATTCGTACAAGTTGCCTAGTAAGTAGGTTACATCAATGATAATTTTACTACATACATAATATTAAATAATTAAGAAACACCTAGCCTGCTTTTCTGTTCGCATCACAAACATACATACATTGTACGTACATATATACATACATCACATTTACATCCAATTTTAGTCTACATTATTCCACACTTTATTACTTCTGTTTTTGTACGTTTTTTTCGATACTAAAAGCGAACGTTTCGTTCAGCCAGACAAGATTTACACTAATCGTCAGGTATTTTAGCTTCATTACAATGCCATTAGGCGCGTAAAGTGCGACCTGAAGCAGCACACAGATTTTTCCCGGGCATTTCCCGGCACTAATTGATGCACCGAGGATTATGCTAATGCCGAGTGTGCTGCACAGGTACCACTAATTGACAACTGCAGGTGGAGGAGGAAACCCAGAGATTCACAGAACCAGAGTGGAGCCATTGTTGTCTCGCAAATTTCGCATAATCATTACCAAAGGTGCTAATTACTCTCGAAAATAAGACAATTATCGCGCAAGTTTTCAAAATTGCGACATAACTGACCAACATGATTTCGCCGAATTTGCTAAATACCAAAAAGAAATAAAAGAGTATTATTACTTTATACGCTTCTATTGTCTGGGCGTGTGTCGACTTGCATAACGCGATGATGGATCGAAACAATGGCGAGGCAATAGTTGCATATTGCACAATGCGTATACACATGTACGTACATAGGTATCAGTTTGCGAGAGACGATATTTTCTCAGATCGATTTGATGCAATATGAAAGCTTCTGTGTTTGCGGTGTTTTTTTTTTATTCTTTTTAATCGTTTACGTCAAAGATAAAAGCAAAAACAAAGAAAAAGTCGAAGTTCGTTCACCAGTGAGGTATTCTCGAAAATAGATCGTCATCCATTGAATTTTATTTACGTCATCTACATACATATATGCAGCTTGCACTCGACAACACGTCATATGGACGCACAATATGAAGCTGTCAAACTGTGGTACCCAATAAATTGCATTAAATATAAACATATGTCAGTTTCTTTTTTTTATGTGATTAAATTGCATTTTTATTATTTTTTTTTAGCAATAATACAAAAACCAAACAATCTAAAAAATATTATATGTATATTTGATTCAATGCCACCAGGTTAATTTTAATCCAAAAATTTCACTTTGCCTAAAGAAAATGATCTTCCATTTTTTTTCCAGTGATGGCGTATATATTTATTTAAGAAAGGCCCAAGAAGTTTGTTAATCTTAAAGTTATACAATAATTATAAATATAGAAAACAAAAAAAGAAAAATCTAAAACAAACCGAAAAGAAATATAAATAACTCAAAATAGAG
Organism: Arctopsyche grandis; assembly: GCF_051622035.1. Taxonomy (NCBI): domain Eukaryota; kingdom Metazoa; phylum Arthropoda; class Insecta; order Trichoptera; family Hydropsychidae; genus Arctopsyche; species Arctopsyche grandis. Next base: position 8,878,714 of record NC_135367.1, read on the forward strand.
GAAGTATGGGCTAGAAATCCCTGTACATTTACAATATATATTTTACACACATTTTATCATTAATATTATCTACATAATTACTATTTACCATAGTCAACTTTATTTTGGTAATTTTTCTAAACATCTTTTGTAAACACTACACTTAATGTTAAAAGGGTTTTGGTCCGTTGTCAAATTTAAATTATGGATGTGTAACTTGGACATTGAATGCCAAAATGTTACTCAAAGTCTAGTGCGCGCAAAGAAGCATGGAACGCTGTATGCTGGGCATAACGAGAAGAGATAGGAAACGGAATACGTGGGTGAGAAGTATGATAAGGGTAGTTGACACAGTGGAGAGACATCGTGACAATGGGTGGATCACGTGGCTAGAAGAATGAACAAAAAGTGGACAAGAGAAGTACTGGAATGTTACCCGAGACAATTTAAAAGGTTGAAAGCAAGGTCGCTAAGAAGTTGGGTGGATGAAATTAGCAAAATGTGTGAGGTGAGATGGATGAGAGATCCGCAAAACAGAGACGAATGGAAGCGTGTAGAAGAAATGGCCGTAAATTATCATGTACCCAAATAAATGAGCTTCACTCGGTTAGTTCCATGAAATTTCAGTCACGGGACTGATTTTCAGCCACTTTAACTTTTAACTAACTAACATTGAAGGAAGCTAACTAATTAGGCTAAATAACATTGAAGGAAGTTAATGTCTCCAACACGAAGCTAGAAGAGATTGACCATTAACGAGCTCATTAAAAATTACATTGTGTCAGATCGAAGAGTTGACAGCTAGATACCCAAACGTGGCTTTCTACCGCCACTTCACATCTCACAGACTAAAATTTGGTTACAAACAGTTAATTTTTTCACTCTTTCATACTTTTGTTCAAAAAGTATGCATCTCACAGGCTAAAAATTCACATCTCACAGGCTAAAATTTGGTTTACAAACAGCTAATTTTTACACTCATCCATACTATTGTGCAAAATCGTACTATCATTGCATTAAATATCATACATATGAGCTATTGCTTTGTAAAAAATAACTACTCATGTGGATTAGTTATATTATGCAAAACAGCGTAAAGGTTAAATAAAACCGTTGAACACCGTCATATTATTATAATAATCTAATCCGGATATCGTATAATTACTATTATACATATATATATACTAAGCAAAAATTCGATACGGGCGTAAAATCAATGCAATTACAATCCGTACGTAAATATTTTAATGGATTCAATCGCGTTTCCTGCATTTGAAAGACGAAATTTAAATTAACCGAATACTTTCTTAATTGTGAATAAAATCACAATTACGATGCAAATACTACACATATTGAATTGTACATACCCAATTTTACAATTATGCAAAATTTTCATTAAGTCATTTAACATTTTTAATTGGCAATCTAATCACACACACACACACACAAGTAACAACGCAATATTTTTGTGTTTTTATGCGAGGACAGTTTGAGGGCCGCATTGACCGGAGAAAGTCTCTCGCACGGATATCGATGTTTTCGAGATTGGATGTAAAAAGAAGACGAATTTAAAAGTGGTCGTAAATATAGGAGCGGCGCCCGCCGTGGACCGACACGTGCGGGACGCGTGCCACCTGTCCACGACCACTGAACAGGGGTGTATAACTCACGACCACCTACCTGTCCTACCTACACCTTTAATTAATTGAAACGTACAATGTATGCATCCATCTAATGAATAATACCTACATATTTACCTTTCCATGGGAAAGTTTTCCAATGCATTAGAAATGTTGATACAACTAAGGGTCAAATCTTGACCAAAGCAGTATCCTTTTGGGGTGGGCCGAGTTGCCAATATACCTATAGTATACGTATCATATAATATAAATTAAATAATATCGAAAACCTAGCGATAATATAACGTATATTAAAATATTAGACGCCCATGAGCCTGAAATACGTCGATAGGCGTTGTATTTTAAGCATGTAAATAGTAAAAACAAGAATACTACCCGCTAAGCCTTTCCAGGTAGCATTGAAAAAATGCATTGAACATGTAATCCGTGTAATGTTTATAGACTGGTTTACACCGGAATTTTTGAATTTATAACCATAGCACTATTTCCCGATGGAAATCCCTAACTGTATTTTAGTATTTTAGATTGTAGCTTGGCATTTCGATCGTGAGCATTACATTTTAACAACAATGAGGAAGATGGAACTAGTTTTGGAAAAATAAATTCATTAATACACTTGTTTTGTTAATTTTATATTGTTTCAAGATATATTAGAGAGTCAAAACACACATTTACAAAACTCGAAATCTTCGGCGTTAGTTAACCAGGGCAGTGATCTAGGGTTTGTTTGGATTAGCTACAATTTTTATACCTGCTTTCTATTGGATTTCTAAATAATTCTAGTTGGAAATATTGGCGAAAATCACCGACATAATGTACCCGATACAAGGTTCACGCGTCAGAACGTCAGAAAGGATAAAATGCTCGCAAGACATAACTTCAATGAACACAACGTTCACGCGACAAATCGTTCACGCAACAAATTTTTATGCACAAAACGTTCTTATTCGATGAAACGTGCAGCGATGAAAATTTATCCATTGTCCTTTCACAGACTAAAAAAGTAAAGGGAATTACATATGTAGATAAGCCTAATTATAATTAAGTACTAATTCTATCGTAAGAATTTTTTGATTTTTTCATATTAATAAGGAAACATAATAAACATTTTATTGAACGATAGGAATTTATATTTAAATATCGTCATTTTAATATTCAGTTCACCCCACTTATTACAAGTCTTGTGAAGGTATTATCTTTGCCCTCTAACGATGCGATATGTATGCTTAATTTAATTGAATACATTTACTATATATGTACATATGTTTACAGAAATTTTGTCTGTATTTGAATGGTGTTATTTTAAACCATTCAGGTAACTCAAATAACAATTAAATTTAAAAAGTTGGAAGTAAACATTTAAACATATTTGAAAAAATCGGCACCCCCAATTAATTCATTAGAACTATAAAAAAATTATTCAGCAGGAAACGAGACGAAACTATAGGTATTTATAAAAACTTTTTGTCAATAATATCTGCCCATTCAATTTTCATTCATAGAAAAAAATCGCTGAAATTTCCAAATATTCATCGTGTTCAGTATTATTGATCATATGTAATTCTAAGTCAATATGAATGGAATGTTTAGGATTTACGCTTATTTAACTACAACCCTGGAGATGGCAGCTGGTTTTGCAGCTGCCCAACAGTCGGCCGTAACATTAAAATTAACATTAAAAACCAAAACACATGCCGACACAGACTTTAATATTTGTAAAGTTTTGATTTTACACACACGTACCACAAATTAACCAAAAACAAAAATGCAACACCCGAATCGACTGAAGAAAATAATTATTAAGTAAACCCAGACACATTGATGACAAATAAAACCTACACATGAATGTATACATATGTATATATTTACAGATTAATTTATTTGATATTATATTTATAGGCAAATTAAAATTTTTGCAAATTCAAATAGCCTAGTAAAAATCGACACCTGAACTTTATAAATTTGGAGGAAAATATCGTTTTTCTATCGCATGCCATGCATACCATATTAGCTTTTATTGACACACTATCGAATATTATTATTAAAGACATCATCCATTTAAATTATATTTAGCGAACGGAATGAAACCAATAAAATTTTACTATTTTAATATTGTACTACATTACACGCTTGATTTATAGCGCACTTCAGCTACTAACGTTTAGTACGCAAATCAATTTCGATCACACTTTTTCCAAACATCATATCAATTTCACACTATACATCTACATACGTATACATCTCTTTTTCCTATTATGCTGTACATTAACATTAGAATAATATAATACTATGATTACTAACAAAATTAAATTAAAATTGTAAAATAGAAAATGAGCAGTAGATCAGTAGCTATTAAAATAGATATAAGATGTATTGTGAACATAATTTAGTAATTATAAAAAGCATTTAAAAACCAAAAATCAAAACGTATAAATAAAAAAACGACTCACATCCGCCGGAAAATTTAAAATCTCGCATTCTCACTGTGCAATTGAACGTAGTGGAAATTCGGGGTGGGGCAAATACAAGAAAATCGTTAATCAATCCGACGCAGTGTCTTTTTTTATTGTTTTTTTTTTTGGTTTTTTGGTTTTGTCTCGGTTCGTAAGTAAGGTGCGTCTGTCTCAGGTGAATAAATAAGCAAAGGAGCCACGGAATAATTTTACAAAGGCTTTGGCGGGGTCACCTGGCGGAAAGGAATGCGACCGGCAGATGGCGGCCGGATAACCGCCACCGTTTTTATAACACGCTCTTAAATGCGTTTTCCCAAATGCCAAAACAATCTACATGCCAAAATGGGATATTGAGACATGTGTGCAATTTTACGACCTAGACACACATACATACATATGTATGCAAGTGTGACACAATATGGCAAAAAACCGACGGATGTCACGCGAGAAGGGTTGAGTCGGAAATTTCGACACACTAATATGATATTAATTATATATATACATATGTACATGCATGTACATATGTAGTAAGTGTATCGGTAAGTAATGAGATAAAAAAAAACTTAAAAAAAGAATTATCAAGAACTAGTGGTTTTACCCGGCTTCGCTCGGTATTTGTAATATAAACCGCTTAAACATGGCTGATTTCATTTTATTAAATTTATTTGAATATTCATTTGTTCGACGACTTCACGGATTTTACGAACCAAACAAACATACAAAGTCTCTTTCGAAATTGTATATTAGATATTAGTGTATAATATGTCTCGTAATAATTTTGTCCGTAGACATTATGTCACGTAATCATTTTGTTCGTAACCATTTAATCGCGTTATCATTTTGTCGTAGAGTTTGCATCGCTAAACGTATTGTCTTGGAACCATATTTGTCGAATAGAGATTTGTTTGACTACTATGTATAAAAGATGACATATTTTAATTGAACTTTTCGCAAAGTCAGGCACTTTCTACTTCTCAAAGAAATGCTGAAAAAGAAATAAATAAACGTATGAAATAAGGATGTAGTGCTGTTAGGCTATTTGAATGTCGTTTTTAAATAAAAATGCCAAAAGATCTTTGATAAATGTGTGAAACTTGAACATTGTACGCCAAGATTCTACATAAAATGCCCTCAAAGAAGTATAGAATTCTATATGCTAGGCATAAGTAGGAGAGATTGGAAACGGAATGCGTGGGTGAGAAGTATGACAAGGGTAGTGGATTTTTTTTTATATTATGTCAATCGAACACGTACATTCGCCTTTACAGATCGCTCCAAAGCGACGGATGTACTAATTCAAATAGTATACAATAATACAAGCTTTTTTTTATAATGCGAATTCATACAAACATCAACCACAGCTGAAATTTTGAGATTTGCAAGAGAGATTGGAATGAAAATGCCAATTTAAAAGAACCATTTCAATGAAAATCAGAAAAATTGACAAACTCTGAAACTTTTTATTATATAGAAATTGGCGAATCTCAAGACGCTGAATAACTTGAGATTTGCAAGAGGGATCGGAACGGAGATGCCAATTTATAGGAGACGTTTCGAGGAATAGAACTCTGATAGGAACAATCGACCTGGAGTCTCAAACCATGGTCTGGCCAACAGCTACTAGTCGGAATCGAACCGTGGCCACTCCCCTCGAAAACATAATATGCTAACCACTACTCCACGCTGCTGGTAGAGAATAAAGAGATTGAAATGGCAAAGAGTGGGTCTTGAAACTAGAAAAATGCACAAAAGAAGTACTAGAATGGTAACCGAGAGAATGTAAAAGGGTGAAAAGAAGGACGAGAAGAAGATGAGTAGACGAAATTAGGAAAATTTGTGGGGTGGGATGGATGTTTTCATCCACCAGTGGATGGTGAGAGGCTGTAGACGATGGCTGTGGCATTAGGGCCACCCTGTATTAATTGTATATTGATCTATTTGGGAAGCACGTACAAGGCACTGCCGATTGGAAATCACCGGTATAGTATATTATATTTTTACTTTATCTATGTACGTAGTTTTTCATTGGAGCCATTCGAAGATCTGAGATAGTCATAACTTTTATAGCAAATGTATATATTAGGGTTAAATCATTAACAAAAAAAAATATATATACAATATTTCTCAATTTTATCATCGACGCTATTTACACATACTAAAAATATTCACAAACAACGTGTTACGAAACGACGAGCGTAAATTTACGTTGAACATATTATATAATGTGTATGTACATACATATATACTACGTACATATACGCACAATAATTTTTAGAGCATTGTTAACGTCCCACTCAAAACGAATATCTCACACGATACAACAACATATTACGCCTAACTACCGAATTAACGATCGTTGTAAATAAAAATCAAACGGAAACGATCGTTAGACGCTTTTGAGACAAAGCGCCAGTGTATTTTAACGTCAATTATTTTATGTAGGTATGTACATATGTATTTGAAAACGTCTGACATTCTTTGCATATTACGTAGTCGTCTGATTTTCATTACTTTTTGTTGTATCGTAAAAGCATGGAAGCAGGCGGTAGAACGTCTTCATTTTGTATAAATTACCCTGCAATAGAAGAATACAATTATGCACCGATTAAACATTGTTCTCGCAAACTAAATCATTTACATTTTATGGAAGTAGTCTTTCACAGCGATAACCTATTGTAAAAAAATGTATATGATGTAAGAGATTCAATCAAGCTAATTGGAATATTTTCCTTCGAAATAAGTGTTTCATTAAGCGAATTTATTAAAACAAATAGCAAAATCAGTCAAATCTTATAGGAAATATTTTTTTACATACACATACAAATGTAAATTTAATATAATATAATAAACATATTAATAAACATATAAACAAATGTAAATTTAATATAATATAATAAACATATAGTGAGGTTTCGAAAAAAGCATTCTATTCTTACAAATACACAGAAAAGTGCGGCATGGGATGTGCTCGTAAGTTTCAGCTGTGATGGGTGTATTATCAACTTATATGTCTTAAAAATATTCGTTATTTCACAGATTCGAAAAGAATGGGCACCTTTTAGCAAAAATCATCAAACGAATTCCCTACTAAAAATTAATTTAACAAATTTTTATTTAAATTAATTTTTATTATTTAGTTTCTCGAATTTCAAGAAAAAATTAGATTCGGAAAATCGTTAAAAATAAATAAATTTGGAAATTAAATCGACAATATTATATTATTAAAAATTATATGACTACAGTTTAAAAAAAATTGTGCAATTGACCAAAATTTTTGATAATAAAGCTTTTGATTAATTATTTAATAATATTTTGAGTTCTTGAAAGACTTACTACTTACTACTTAATACTAGTTTATTGCTTGAGAAAAGCTTACAAGCGATATAATCGTCTAAATTAGTTGGACAACTCATCGGAACAAATTTTTCAATAATTGAAACCGAACTTGAAGTACATATATTATTGTTAATAATAAAATTTAACTATAATTCCAATTAAGACATATTTATAGGTGTATGTATGTACTATATTCAAACTAAACTGGTAATTTAATTAATATTTAAAATTAGATTATTTAATTAAAATTAATTAATATTCCATATCTATATAGTTTTACTTTTTGCCCTCTGACGTCCAGCTCTACACGTTTGCGCCTTAAGCATGATTTTTTCAATGTACATACAAACATACATATGTATATTCCTAAAAGAAATTCCCACAAATCTTCATATATTGATTAAATAAAAAATAGACTATGCAATTTATACCAAGCTCCTGCAAGACACTCGTATATACATATATGTATTTGAATACAAAAGAAAAGATAATCAAATATATTATTCAGTGAAAATGACCCAAATTCTACTACATACAATGCAATAAAGTGAAAACACCCATAATCGAGCATTTTGTACGAGCTAATTTAAAAAAAAAAAAAATTATCGTGTTAAATGCGGTGAAATTGCACGGAATCTATTTTGTTAATCACTAATCCATTACGTGTATACGATTTTTTTCACACTTTCGCTACTCGTCTTACATATTACATACATTATCACTTTCTTTTCGTTAGAAACACGAGTTATTTTGTGAATTTCGTTACATACATACTCATACCATCTACAGCCAGTCGTCATTAACTGGTGAATGAAGAACTCTACAACACGCTTCCAATCATTTCTGTTTTGACCAACACTCATGGTGAGAACGGGTCTACCTCACGGGCCGGAATGTGAAATTACCGAAAACGCAAATATCGGAAGGTAAAGATCGAAAATCGAAAGATCTTAAGTCGAAAGATAAAAAAGGGTGCATGGTAAACGGTACAACACACTCAAAAGTGTGGTACGGCACGTCCATGTAAACCCCAGCTGAGATAGGCGTGTTTTCATGTTTATTTATTTATTTATTACGTGCATACATCATATGTGCTATGACAGGAATTAACCCAAGGCGACACATATGCTAAAAGTACTAAACAATATTTCAAATATAACAATACATAGAATACAATAGAAACATCTATGGACAATCAACAATTTTTTTTCATATACAGCAAATTTGCGAGAAATACATTATGTAGGTAGCATATTTTAATAAGATTCAACAAATTCGAGATGCCAATCAATTGAATTTTCGAGAAACTGGGGCGAATTATATACACTTATTGATATGCGTAACAATAACTAAGCTAGAAAAATCGGAAAATTCTAACAGGAGACAGTCGATCTGTATTTCTAACCACAGCAAATTCGAGATGCTGAAAATTCGAAAGTTACGAGAAAGTGGGTAAAGGTTACCAATTTGTTGGAACCGTTTCAATGAAAACCAGATAAAATGGCAAACTCCGATAGGATACGATCGACCCGGAGTCACAATATAGGATAGGATATTAATATTATATCTAACAGTAGTACATATGTAACGAAGCGTACAAAAATTATTTTAATTGAATATGAACACTCGCCTTTACGGATAGCTCCAAAGCGACGAGTGCACTTAAACAGATGCAATACAATCAATCAATATACATAAGCATTTTATACAATGATAATTTATACAATACAAACATCCACAATGGCATCTATGAAGAATTTTTTGCAGAATTTTATAATCAAATTTTCGATCCTCAAGACGCTGAATTGCTTGAGATTAGAAAGAGAGATAGAAAAGGAGAAGCCAATTTTACAGGAATCGTTTCAATGAAAATTAGATAAATTGGCAAACGATCGACTTGGAGTCACAAACCAAGTCCACGTTGCTGGTTATAATTCACAAATTGTTATCACTTCTTTCATCCGATATGTCCAGACTCTCGGAAAAGCCGAATAAACGTATTAAGGTCAGGCGGTCGGTGAAGTATGTAGTTCCATCCATTGAACATACAGTGAAGAATGCAAATGAGAAGATGCAGCAACAAGAAGACAATTAGACGATAAAAATATACGAAAACGTAGAGAGGACGCTTTCATCCTGAGAATGGTCATGCCCTTCCACAAAACATTTGCGACGCGCTGCAGCCCCTAGGTAGCCTGAAGAGAGCACGGTAGCAGTTGTTATACTTGTTATTTTATTTTATTGTTACAAATCAATATACACTCGTCATTACACATTTGCTCCAATGCGACGGGTGTACGTTAACGAAATACAAAATACATAAACAATCAGAAATCAGAAATACAGTAATACATATACAATCAGAATATATAGCATATAACAATTAATCAGAAATAATTTTTTTGTATACAATTTTTATACATACAATAAATACGAAATTATAGAGATGTCTATAGAGATATATCTATAGATTTCAGATTACTGTGTATAATTATTACAAATTATACACATGCAGATTTTTGTGACAACAGTATTAGATCTAATACCAATTTTCAGGAACCGTTTCAGCAATGATCAGTTAAAATTGGCAAACTCTAATAGAGCAACGATCGATTTGGAGTCACAAAACCCCCAAATCTAACCAGCAGAAGGCGAGGACTCGAACCTTTGACCTCAGTGGTGCTAAATATATACGCTACCACTAAGCCAAACTGCTGGCTTATTGCTTATTGTACCTTTATCTTCTTCATCGTCTCCCGCTTGTATCTGGTCCATAGCTCTCCAGTATAGAGGCTTGTACAAAAGGACATAAATAATTGTCTGTTAACCTCTACACTAGAGTGGTAAAACCGTCCTGCCAGCATATTTGCCCTGACACAAACAGTTCTTATTTGTCTTTCAATGTCACGGTCATCAGAGAGATCCCCCTTTTAAATATTGTTCAACGCAAAACATTATAGTTTTGCGAGATATTTCTCGAAATGCACTTACAATTATAGCGGCTCATAGAATGAAATACATAATATATGTACATAGGTACAACCACCGTTGCCGCACGTCATCTTCATCTTTCAGTGAAAAGTTCCCTATATTTTGACACGGCTTTGTTTCAAAACCCGACACATTTTTGTCACGTTGTCGTGTCGGGACGCATATTATCCGAGGAAAACTTACGAGAGCGTGAACGAGCTTTCCAGCGGGAAGATTGATGGCGAGTTTGGCCGTCAACGCGGCTGCGGCTAACCCCGGCGGCAATCATTCAAACGAGACCGTATCCGTTTTCCGTGAAGTATGTGAAAAATGAACGTCATCGATGGAGACGAAGGGCTTCCTCGAGTGATTCCTCGTCCACAGGTGGCGTCGAAGCGAGGGCGTATAAATCCCCGGCGCTAATTAGCCCCAGGAGTTCGGAGACCAGCACCAGAACCGTCTCGCCACACGTCACACTCGCCGGGGAAAACCTAGCCAGCTAATTAATCCTCTTCGAAGTGAGGGATGCGTAAGTTTGCGGCAACAAACCAAATATTGAATTCCAATTTTTTGACGTCGAAAGTCGTCTATTCGTGAGGTTGCGTCACAATAGTCGAAAAATATAGTGAGGTGAGAAAAATAAAAATATATACTATACGTATACTAGTGTTGTGCCCGTTGATTTAAGCGGATGGTTTCGGAAAGGAATTGATACACGAATTACAATAAAGTTATATGTAAGATCATTTATAGGCGCACGTAATAAAAAGTGCGCGCATAAGGCGAAATCACGCAGCGGTGATTGTGGCACGTGGTTTTTTTTAGACAGTTTTAAACATATAGAAAAAATGTGACGTTCATGGCACGCATGCATGGCACGCGTCCTTTCAAAACGACACTTTCGACCTATGTCGTTGAGATTGTATAGTAGTATTTATCCTTGACAGTGATCTATACCAAAACGACCCTTTGGACCATTTTCGGTAAAATTGTATGCTTGCTTTTGACAGTGATCGATAACGAATATGGGATATACCGTTATCGATCACTGTGAAGCAAGGATAAATACTACCATACAATTTCAACGACATAAGTCGAAAGTGTCGTTTTGAAAGGACACGTGCCATGCATACGTGCCATGAACGTCACATTTTTTCTATATGTTTAAAACTTTCTAAAAAAAACAACGTGCCACATTCACCGCTGTGTGATTTCGTTCTTACACGCTCACCAATCCAACCTGTTCTAAATGATGAATGAATGGGTGTGTGTGTGTGTGTATGTGTCACCTGTCGCTCGGCCTGACGTCAAATGACGCCCCCTTCCCCCCCCCCAGTTCTCCACTACCACTCTTCTCCGCGTCTCCTCGACCACTTGACTCTGATTGGCTATGTGTCCACGGTTTGGCACATACCCACATACATCGCGTCGGTTTTTATATATATTATTATTATATACACAAACAAAAAATACATTTATACTTCATCATACAAAACAATAGAATTATAATAATAGAAAAGTAAAATATAAAATAATAAACTAATAAAATTACTATTTTGGATAAAAACACCAATATTTTTTTTTACTACCGCCATCTATGTATAAAATTAATGACTACCAACTGTCAAATAGAATGTCGGCGGGAAAATTACAAATGCGTCTTACACGATATATTTGCACCATCGTAATGGCGGAGGCTCCATTTACTTATATTGATGACCAAAATGAGCAATATGGCAAAAGTATGAAAACGATCGGATAAGAGGCAAACTTTTTCCTGAATTGTAATCGTAAGTGAAACGCAAAGGAGGTATGTAAAAAGTAGGGCATGTCTTGCACATATAGCCAGCACCAATGTATGTACATATGTATGTATATGAATCAGCCGTAAATACAAAACATCCCTGCGAGGTCCAAATGAAAGAGGGAAAATCAAAATGCCACACATACATCACATTCAATTTTGAAAATAATAATGAGCGCAGGCCACCAGACAAAGAGGTTAAAATAATCTCCGACAACCTACGCTCACTGAGGTTGAAAATATCACATTCGTACACGACAGCAACGATTTCATTAAGAAGTCAGATAGTTTTGAAAAAGGAGCCATCCAATAAAGTAATGTGCGAGCAGGAGGTACAACCATGAAACTATAATGTCTAGCATAACATAAAGTCCCAACTATGTATGATACATATTATATGCAGCACACAGTTAGTCAAATAAAAAAAACGTAGAAACCAATGGGCGCAATTTTTTTGGATTTGGAATGAGCTCATAACTAATAATAAATATTTGAAGTGTATAATATAATATCATGATACTATAGCTATGGTTTACGATATTTGTATTTCGATTAGAATATTTTCAAAATAAGATAAGCTCCACGCTATATACGTATGTACTATCAATCAAAGATTAAAGCAAAATGATATTGTCGGATAATATTATATGAGTATATTTTTATTTTTTGTAGAATTGTATTTTATGTTGTATTTAATTGAATTTATCATCGATCAAAAAGCAAACGTTTGATGGGAAAGTTCAGCGAATTTCAAATGCAGTGTCCTACTAACAAAAAAGAAGCCGTAAATGAAAAGCGAAAGTGCACTGTGCAAATTGCGATATATGTAAGCTACTGATATAAATAAAGAATGCGCAATTATATGCACTTATCTGCGTACGAAAATAGAAACGACAAAGCATTGTTTGACCACCTGGTAAAATATACGAATTCTATATTAATCTGCGCACGTGCACATATTCTAAGGGGACTTGTGCATGTGGATTGGTTGCACTTTTGTCCGACAAAGAGAGGCGACTATAAAATGCGCATTTGTGCAAGGATAATGAATCGATTTCCTTTCAACGGTACCTATCCAGTTTCACACGTGTTCGCTTGCATTAAAAAAGTGATGTTTTATTATGGTGATGATCGTTGATCTTTATAGAAACATTCGAGGCGTAATCTACCACCATCTTTGTTCCATATGGTGGCCTAAAAAATGGAGAGTCGTCTGTAGAAAAGTATCGTGATTATTTTTCAACGATGATTTGACAGTTGGAGATGATTTTTTTTCGTGAATTGTTTATGAAATGGAAATATACATGTATGTGTCTACATACCATGGTTTTTAAAGATGAACGGAATTGAAAGTCGACTTTTTGCGTTTAGTAGTACGTTGAAAATAAATGAATAATTAATTTTGTAAGGAAAAATAATAAAAGAATCAAATTCAAATGCGTGAATAAATGTATGGATAAACAAATATATAAATTTTAAATAGTAATATAAGCGATAATAATATTACATCTATCTCTTTTAAAGTGTATATTTTCTGTTGATTATTATAAAATTTAATTTAACTTAAATAAAATTGTATCTATGATATTTCTAATGTATTTTCTTTCAATTTTTTTTATAAAGGTTTGTTTGACTTTGTATACATAGATTCATCTGCCGTAGATATACATATAATTAAAGAGCGGACCAACTTTGCGCAGTTCGCCGTGATTTGTTCATTTTTATGATGAACCTTTTTTTATGCTCTCTAGCTTTATAGTTTGCCCTGTTTCCTGGAAAATAGACCCAAAATGCCCCGTTTTCTGGAAAAAAGTACGCTTCCGGTCCTACCTCTACATATAATATATGTAGATAGTCTGACAAAGATTTTTTCAATTACAATTTTGAGATCGTTTAGAAATGGAAAACGTTTATACATTGATTTGCCATAATAATAATTTGATTGCCCGTAATAAAGCTATAATGTTTATTTCAATGTTTAATTAAACGAATAACCTTATAGTGCGACAAATCGTCACAATAAATTGCCCAGCTAATTGCTCGATAGATCCTCAACCTCTTTCTCGCGTTCACTTTCACGGAACTTTTTTAGTGAATTTGTAAATCGAGTATTCGGCGATAAATTGAACCAAATTGTAATATTTATTCAAGTGACCAAATATTTCAATTGACACCTGTAAGAATTAGAATGAATCACGCCATTTAAGCTACTGGCATTTTGCTCATGACATATATAGCGGTCATCGATGGTGAAAGGATTAATATTTACAATTATATAATAATGAATAATTCGCTAAATCGTTCATACAACTAATTGCTCAACAGATGCTTAGCCTGCGCTTACTTTCATGGTACTTTTTTTTAGCGAATTTAATTAAATCAAGCTTTCGACATCAAACATATGTATAATATAATATTTATTTAAGTGACAAAATTTATTTAAGTAAAATTTCAATTGACATCTGACAAGTATTTTGTTTAAACAGTGAATCATGCCATTTGCACTAATGGCCTTTTTCGCATGACGGCTATAGCGGTCATTCTTGGAGATAAGGTCAATTGTCAATTTCTGTTTATTTAAAAGTATACACAGTATAGTTTGATGTGTATGATTTATCAATAACTAAAATTATATCTATCTCAGCTGCCAAGATTTGGATGACACTTCCTTTTTTGGATTTTATTTCGCCTAGTTCCATATAAAAATTTATATATACAATTATGACAACCATTATGACACTCTTCTTTCTACTCTTTTATGTCTAGAAAGCAACGTAAAGTAACGATAAAACATCAATATCGATTCTTATAAAGTTATATGTATGTACATACATATATAAAATTCCCTTACTCTTCTTTGATATTGCCAATTTTAATCATTCAACACTTACCTTGAAGCCTTGTATATAATTTTAAGCACTCATTTTAGCCATATAATTTGTGAATACACAATGAAGTTTCCACTGTTAATTAAAAAAATAAGTGGAAGACCCATATGCCCCATTTTGAAAAAAAATTAAATGAAATTATAGGGTATTAGCGCCAATTTTGACCGATAAAACCAGCTAATTGAGTAATTGAGGTAAATTATTCAAATGTATGCAATATAATAAGGTTAGTATTATTGCAATAATATACAGCAAAACTGATCCAATAAGCATAATGAGTCTCACATCGTTCGTGACGTACCTCGACGCCTGCTATTTTCTCGATGCGATAAAGGGAGGGGCTCGGAATAAAAACGTCTGTTCTTTGCTTGCTATCATAAAACTAGAGGTCGTAAAAATGGAATAGAAGCACTCACCCATCCAAAGACACGTACAGAGGCAGAGTGGCCATCCCTGAGCTCCTTCTGGATCTATGTATCCCCTAGTCAGCAATACTCCAGCCAATCCACAGAACACCACTGGATAACAAACAAGTCCAATGGGAAAACTAGCGACGAAATGTTAACCGCAAATGTCACGAGGATTGCTATGAACATTTTCCAATATTTTTCCTCGAAAGCAATCTCCGAAGACAGACATAATCGTCATCATCGCTGAAATATTCATAAAAAAATAAACGAACGTTTCAACGGCTTATCTATCGTCGTGTTTGTATAGCGGTTAGCGCACGAAAGTTTAGCTGAAAATTTACGACTTTGGTTGATTGACGTCCACTGGATTATTATTAAGGTAAGGCAGATAAGGACGACCCTATTCGGCGAAAAAATTGTTTATTTAACTGTGGGAACGTACTCAAAGATAAGTCGATAGGAGTACATAGATAACGATGCGATGACTAATTTTTCAAGTGTTGTGTCGTGTGTTGTTTCAAAGGGAAATCTGACATTCAAATCCGATTGATCGAGGTGAACGATTCCCATTCACCCCCGTTGAAATGTGGGAAAGGGTCAAGGGACCGATTTGAATGCGTCTGAGCTGAATGAATTATGCATTCGAGAAATTTTACGGTTCGATTGATAGTCGTAAAATCGGAAATGGCCCACCTCATATTGAACGATCGGACAATCGAAGCTAAGCTGATTCTTGTTAATTAAAATTTTTGATGATTGAAAAGCGAACGGTGATTAATCAGTGTGTAGAATATTGAATAAAAAGGTTTGATATAAATAGAGGATATGCAAAGCAAAATATACGAGATAGAAGTATAACAAAAGTACATATTTGAGTAAATGAAGTGCTAAAATGTCATGATTAGAAGATTTTGTGACAAAAATATGAAAATAGTTCTTGAATAGGACCCAATATTTATATCGCCTCATGAAGTATGAAACGCTATGTGCTTGACATAACAAGGAGAGATGAATAAAACGGAGCTCGTGGATTAGAAGTATAACAATGTAAAAATATTGAAACAGCAATGGGTGGGTTACGTAGCTAGATAAACGGACGATAGATGGATGAAAGAAGTGCTCAAATGGTACCCGAGAGAATGTAAAACGGTGCAAGGAAACCCGCAGGGGAGAAATAGAAAAATGTGTGGGATGATACGGATGAGAGTTGCCCAAAACAGAGACGAATGAAAGTATGTTGGAGATAATTTTTACCCCTGATTGACATCTTATATAAATTTATAAGTTAATACATTTGAAATCATATTCAAATAGTGGTGACTAAAAGTAGGTAGGAGGGTCTTGCCGATTTGGAATCAGAAAAGTTGGCAAAATCTGATGGAGTCATAAATATTCAAGTTTGACCAGCAGCACTGATGAAATGCTTCGAATAAATTCTCTTCAATCGAGGCCAAATCAAGGCTTGAACCCGGGAACCTCTCGGTGGTTAGCATTGACGCAACCATCGAGACATATTACTCGTTAACAACATTATTCTAATAAATTTTATAACATGGAAGATGAAAGCATGTGTTTCCTGACTATGTGCTGCTGGCTAGACCTTGGATATGTGACTATGTACAAGGTCGATCGTTTCGTATAATTGCCAATGTATCTGATTTCAATGTATCTGATGACAATGAATAAGTTTGCCAATGTATCTGATTTCATTGAAACGGTTCCAAGAAATTGGCAACTACATATGTCCTATTTCTCGCAAAATTCGAGTTTACAGCATGTCCATAGATCTCTCTATGACTGTTAATCGACGTTTATAATTGGACTTGTACAATATTTGACCATATATGTCTTGGCTTAAAATTGGTGTATACCATAAAAAACCTTTCAGTCATATAGTAAAGATTTATATGAGTCGGTTTTTTTAGTCCTAGACTGCCTGCTAGAGATTGCATTACCGGTAATTACTAGAAATTATTTTATCAAGAATGAATAGGAGATATGCAAGGCAGTAAACTCATCATATTTCTCTTTTGTTATTGGTTTTTAAGTTTTGTAACATTAAAATTTTTCTACAGTTACAAATGTCTTTATTTTATGAGAGCAACCTTTTGACAAATGGGTCATCTGCTTATCTGTCTCTCCCTGGGTTCACAGCGGGGCTTTTTTGCGAAAATACGACAGGGATGTCAATGTGTTGGAACTGTTCCAATGAAATCAGATAAATTGGCAAACTCTGATAAAAACCGATCAACCTGGAGTCCCAAATCCAAGGTCTGGCAAGCAGCACCCGGTAGGATTTGAACCCGTGACCACATTGTTCGAAAGCATTATATGTATGCTAAACACTAGTCAATGCTGCTGGGTGACTGCTGTGATAAGCCACAGAGTAACTTATTAAAACTATGAAAGAAACGTGTTTCAAATAGTCTTAATTGAATTCGATATTGACAAGGTTGTTTCAATGATGCAATTGTTCTACAGCTACAAATGTCCTTCGTATATGAGAGCAACCTTTTGAAAAATGGGTCATCTGCTCATCTGTCTCACCCTGGGTTCACAGCGGGGCTCGGAACTAACATACGAGTATGAGGTCAAGAATCCATGAGATCGGACATCGTCATATTGTGTCTTTAGTATCCAACTGCCCAGAGTATCCCTCTACACAAAATATCATTGTACATTTGTGTGATTTATGCCTCCACGCCACGTAAATCAACGAGTCGGCCTTTGTTTCCCGTGGAATTTCACTCGATGGTCATCAAAGTCAAATAATTCAATGCTTACGTTACGATTTATCGTCCTGTCACAAGGACTTACAATTTTACCGCTTTAATGAGTTTAAAAATACAACGAGGGGTATCGCATTGTGTGGGAAACTTTCTCGCTCGAAACTGAAAACTTTTCATACATATTATATAATATATATATATAGTTTATATATCTACAATATTATTCACTTTGGTCAAATTGTGGACTTATCAGTGTATCAACATTAGTTCTAAGAACGCGATATTGATACGTACTTTTACATAATCTCAAGTATAACCTCTTATCGCTATAAATTGAAACGATTGATTATTTACAGTGTTGTCGAATAACAATTTAAGTAACGTATTCGTATGACGCATTTCAAATGCAAATTGCTTATTGATAAATTACATACATATAAGGGCGTTCACTTGTTATCACTTTTTTCACGTAATTATCGCAAAACTCATGTGTTTATGTAGTGTGAAAAAAATTTATAATATATCGCGAAATGCGCGTCCGTTTGATCGATTCGTTGTACGAGACTGAAATCTAAACGCAATAATATGTACATATTCTCCCTAACCACTTGTTCGTCAACCCTAAATTTATTTTCAACCCCCCGCAGACTGCGAACCAATGGGGATGTTCGAATGGGAGTCGGTATTGCGAAGTCCTAATTGCAATTACTGTGTGCACTCGTATAAACGAGAGTTTGTTATGCGTGTGTGTGGTTTTTATTAGTTTTATTTTTTGCATGAGGAAAATAAAACATTGTGAGATACAAATCGACGCAATTCTCAAGGAAATTAATGAAAACAATAGATTTTAAAGCGTATTGTTCGGATTCGCTGTTTATTTGACGGATTATCGCGGTTTAACGGTTAAGGTCGTCGCTTCCCTTTTTTTATTTTTATATAATACATTTGAATCAAATTCCGACATAAAAATCAACTTTTTTAGTGTAATATATGTAGTTTCATTTACATATTATGTATGTTTTTTTTCTTACTATTGAGAATGTTCACTAAGAATCCATTCTCATGATTAGACTTGCGCCCTCGAATCATTATGTAAATTTCTAGGCCAATGGATTTCTTCGAATTCGATGTCTTTTCAACCTTTGTAATTCAAGTCTAATATTTCAGTACATTTGAAGAAGACAGCTTTATATTGATATATTTTGCCAGTAAATGACTATATCTGAATTCATGCATACAATTAGACTACATACATCATATTTTACGTTAAAATTATATTTTATGTTTATATTTATATATTATACGACCTTTTTTTTGTTTTTAAAATAAATATAGATGCCCAAGAAAGCTTTCAACGACTGTCGTGTCGTATTCAAAATAATGTCGGAAACATGAAAAAAATTGCGATCTTCTGAAAAGATCGCTTCCGCCATATATGTACATAAATAGCCACTAGGAGTTTTTGACAAAACGTCTACTTTGAATTCTCATAAATCAGTCAAAGCTTATTAAAATCGATCTAATTTAATTGCAAGAGGTGACTATTGCGTGTTTTTTTTTAATAATGAAAACTAAAATAATAAAAAAAACCGATTGGATGGAGGACTTTGTTTAAAATCGATGAAATTTTTTATTTAGCATTTCCTTGATATGACGCAAGTTTTCAATTAGATCCATCTTTAGAAATCCAAAATTCATATTTTTCTCTCCGGCCTAATACATACATATATGTATGTAACAGTTGAAGTGTATCTTCCAGTTGTAATATATGAACTGATCAAAATATATTACAACTGAAAATACAGTTCAACTATAAATTTATACCAGGTAAAATGAAGTGGTTAGATATTCGTGAAAACGTCACTAGTAAATTGAGTTTTGAAAGTCACATTTTTGTTTTGAATACATTCTTAAAGTTATCGTAAAACGGTACTCATTAAATTTATGCGTAATATCTAGCAAATATTAATGCATTATTGAATTCTAAAGCATTCGTTAAAATACGAGAGCTGTGTAAACTCAACCATATTAAAACTGACGCACATCGTTGAATGTGTATTTGCACTTGTAGAGATATATGAATATACTTTACTAGTTGAATTGTATTCGAATATAAATGAACTAAAACGCCAGTTAAAATATATTACAACTGAAAACACACTTCCACTGAGTATATTCGATATGTAGGTATGTATTTATGTATATGTACATAGAACTTTCTATAATACTAAAAGTCTGGTTGAATATTTAACTTTGATAAAATAGCGATGGATAAACAATTTGCCATTAAAATCATTTGTATTTTATTATTATATAAGTAATTTAAGGAATAAATATGTAATGGTAAGTCGCACTATCTCAGATTATTTTTCATATCAATATGTACAATGTTCTAGATTAAAATATATTGAATGATAATGAATATTATGGTAACAGTGATCTCTACAATGGGTAAATCGCTTTGCTTGTATGTATATATAAAAGGCCTAATTAAAAGGTGTTCAAGAGGATATGGATGATAGCATACAAGTGGAAGAGGATATTTGGCGGTTGAACTTAAGAAAATTAAAATCTTCTTGAAGAAAAGTATACACGACAAAGATAGCTTACATAGTGAAGAAAGTGAAACATTAAAAATATTGAAATTTAAATGGACCAAAAGTGAAGAAGAACAAATGATTGAGGAGATGTTTTGTTTATGTAGTACGTATGTTGGACGAAATAAGACAAAACATGGCTAATCTAATGAATGGTTATAACCCAAAAAAAGTAATAATGAAAGCCTATCCAGAGATAATGATTATATGTATGTCCTCTGCTTCAATGATTATACCATTAAAAATTAATAGTTCTAAATCAACTTTTGGACTAATCTTTATATGTGCATATACATAGAACTAGTACTCGCGGTCAATTCAAATGTAATAATTAGCAGTTGTAAATCATTGCCTTTATTTTATAAATCACTGACACAGATTCTCAATTTAAAACAAAAATGTGGTCGCACCAACCGCTCCATAACAGGATGTCGAAAAACCACAAATTTCCTATCGAATCCTGCATGTACGTTTTTTATACACATCCCATACACGCGTGAATAAATTTAAAACTATTTATTTATACAACAATAAATCAATAACAAAACCTCAAATGTCATTCATACATTAACCGGATTGAATTATGTATACACATTCACTATAATTACTCGACTGTATAAATAGTAAAGCACACTTCAAAGAGTATCAATTAGGTGTTTAAAGTATTACATCTCGCCGGGAGGAATGGGGGTGACTTGTAGGCGATAATGGCGCGTTTAAACCACATGGCCATCATCAATTCAAGTCTTGGCCCAACAGTGATATCTTGTCGTGTTAACACGTCAACCGCTCTTGAGCGTTACAAATCGTTGGGGCTACCGTGTGTCGTCAATGTGTTTTTTTTTCATCTCCTCCTAACCCTCCCTAAACATCCTACTTATCCCTCACCTCATCCCTGTCATCGAATATATCTGTTATGTGTCGCCAGGATAAACAAAATAAAGTTTGGGGACGCACAGACTAATATTTGTTTATGTTCGAATATTTCACCACGATGTGAATGATTAGGGCGAAAACACACAGCGATACACGTGGCACGTGGTTTTTTTAAAATACTTTTAAACATGCGAAAAAAATGGGCCGTGCCTTGCACATATTCATGGAATGCCTAGCACGCCCGCCCCAAAATCACCTCCTGGAGTGTTTTCGGTAAAATTGTATCGTTGCTTGACAGTAATCGATAACGGTGTATCCCATATTTGAAGACATGTAGGAGACCCACCCACAGCGGGGAGCCATGCACACGACGTGCCGTTCTTCCCTGTGTGATTTCGCCCTTACAGTTCTATGCATTTTCTAAGCCAAAATTTAATTTTTGCAAGCACTATGAAGGCTCGTCTCACTGATCAATGTTTATAAAACCCATAAAGCCATGAGACAAAACTAATGTTCAATAGTTATTGCATGCCTGATAGCATTTCATTAGATGATAAAATAGTAGAAGTAGTAAATAGTTATTTATATTTACATATGTCAAATAATAGACATGTTCGGTAGTAAAGAAGAGGAAATAAATAGACGTATGAAATTAAGATGGAGTGCATTTGGACGAATGAATGTTGTTTTTAAATCAAAAATGCTACTCTGCCTGAGGAAAAAGATCCTCAATCAATGGGCTTTGCCAGTGATGACGTATGTATGTGAAACTTGCATCCATCGCACTAAGAAACGTCCATCGCACTAAAAAATGTATGGAAAGTTGTATGCTTGGTATAACCAGGAAAGACAGGAAACGGACTACGTGGGTGAGAAGTAAGACACGGATAGTAGACATAGTGGATAGAGTAAATAGATTGGAACGGCAATGAGTGGGCCACGTGGCTTGAAGAATAGACGAAAGGTGGTCAAAAGAAGTGCTAGAATGGTACCCGAGAGAATGCAAAAGGGTAAAAGAAAGACCGCAGGGAAGATGGGTAGACGGAATTAAGAAAATGTGTGGAGTAAGATGGATGAGAGTTGTGCAAAACAGAGACGAGAAGAAGCGTGTTGAAGAGGTCTTCATTCAGCAGTGGATGGTGAATTACTGTAGATGATGATGATGATATATGTATGTAATTGAGTGTTTCTTGATATGTACAAGTACACTCATCGTTTTGGAGCGATCTGTAAGACGAGTGCAATTATATGATCGATTGAATAAATAATAAGTAATTGACTAATCCTCCCAACGCAGATCTTTAGTTATAAGTGGAACAATTTCGAATTCATTTCATGTTACGGAAGATTAGGATGTGTGATGATTGTTACTAGAGAGGTCCCGAGTTCGAGCCCTGGTTTCACTTCGATTGAAAAGAATCATACGCTGTATGATACGTCGAAATGTCAACGGGCACAACACTTGCAATGGTTAATCATAATCAAGCAGATATAAAAAAAAAGATCTAGCACTAGCACTGAATACCGAGATAAAACACTAACACGACTCCTCATCATCACAACGCGAAAGACTGGTTCGCTTTGTATTATATGTATGTAAACACCATACAATACCATAATTGGGTCTAATCACAGTTTACACACTCGAATAATATCCGCAACAATAATAATAGAACACGGTGATTAGAGTGGCGGGCACAAGTGTCGCGGAGATGAGCGCGTACCAAACTGCACGGGAGACATGTTTTATTATGGGTCTTTGCATGGGGTTTTACTCATTGTATACATACATCGTGTTCGTCATCGAGGGCCTACTCCAAATCGGCGTAACATCCTTCCCTATTATGTGTCTGTTTACTTGCCTGCTCCCTAGTATGGGTAAATTGGTACGTGTCGTAATTCCAGGTCTGTCGAACGTGACGGTCGCGGTCCGCTTGCTCTTTTCTTCCCCAATTTCGTTCAGTCTTGCTGTTTCGTCGCATTTTTAATTGGTTGTGTGTGCGGCTTTGGGTTTTTGTACACCTGATTTTGCAAACCGCACCAGTTGGCCATTGTTTATATTTAACAATGCGTGTCGCTCTTCTGCATTACGCGCGTTTGATTCGATAAGGAGAACATATGTATATTGGTAATGAAAAAACAATCATGATTCATGACTTTAAATTTCGTGCATATAATGGTGCGTACGCACCAAGCCAACGAACGGCCCACAGGCCAACTTTAAAAACCAGTAGCGTACAAAATATCGAAATAAAAATTAAATTTAAAAATTGAAATTAAATATCAAAATTAAAACTATTATTATTATATTAAAATTAAATTCAAGTATCAAAATAAAATTATAATCATTATATTAAAATTAAAATTAAATATTGAAAGTTAAAACAGAACATGCACAATTTAAATAAATTTTCGAGGTTGACCTAAAATTAGATCATCAACAATCACATACAGGTAATCCTCGACTTTTGTTTGTCGAAGATGTTTTGACTTACGAAGATACGCACTAAGATCGAAAAAAAAATCAAAGAATTATTATTTTTACTTCCCCGTAATGCGCAGTTACTGAGAATATATCATGTATTAGTATGGGTGATCCAACGATTTTTGCTAACCCGGGGTGTTGTCGGTCACATCAAACGGATTTTTTTATTCTTCAATTGTTTCTCTCGTCGAAATAAATCAAGTAATTAAATCATTTCAGAGGTAAAATTTATCGGATAATGTGTGATTATTAATTTTATTTCGACGAAAGAATAAAAACCCTTTGACAAATCACCGACATCCGACACCGCGTTTTTTTATGAATTGTTTTTTTTTTATCGATCATCCAAGTGGAAATACAGTAACATCTCGTGACGACTTTAACAATATTTTTTTTCGCTCGTACGCAGAGAAATTATAATATTTCTCTGGTTTTAAATGCGCTATCGTCGTAATTCAAAACATTGTTGTAATTCAAAACATCAACGATGATCTAATTTTAGCTCAATCTCGCTCTTTAGCTTGATTTTGATAATTAATTTCAACTTTAAAATTTAATTTTTATTTCGATATTTTGTACGCTACTGCTGGTTAAAAAGTTGGCCCAAAATCGTCGTTGGTTTAGTCCATAAGCACCATAATATAAAGTGCAAATATAAAATGCAAATTTGAACTGATCTAGTATGACTGAGGTAATATGTACATGCTGTCGCATTCACCCCCCCCCCCCACGCTCGATCCACGATGACCAATTTCATTTCGTTTCAGTTTCGCATTGCATTTTGGTTAAGAAATTTGAAGTTTGGTTAAGAAATTTTGTCCACGGAAGAAGACTTTTGGCTTTAAATTAAATCTAAATATGAAGTTATTTTTCCATTAATTTCCTGCATGTACGTATTACATACACAAATATGTACGTGCTTCAAAAAAATTCGAATTAAAGGAGTCCTTTGTCGGCGGTTCAAACCCGAAGATAAATAGAGTTTCAGCTATGTAGAAATTTAAACTGGCTCGTGTTAGTTTACACGAAGACATCGTTAAAATGCTTCAGAGCTGCTGGGAATATAAACAATAAAATTAGACCGTTTGATATATGGGTATAAACGTCGACATTTCAGATGGCACGTGTGTCCCAATCTAAGTCAAAATAAAGCATGTTTCCAAAATTTTTGAGTGCTCCTAATCTGATGAAGGCACCGAAAAAAGTTAATCCCTCCACACTACAAACACGCTTTCGGGACTTACGCATAGTTTGGGGGCTAAAATTGATGGGTTAATTTGGTCTTTGGCGTTTCAGTTGTCGTTCTAAATTTATCTAATCTCCAAAACTGTCAATTTTATTTTTATTGCACTGCATTCTTTCATTGTTGACGAAAATAGTCTTTAACTAGACACATTTACAGTACTTTTCCTCACCCCTTATCCACAATTGGGTCGCAGTCTTACATTTTATCAGATTTATGGAGGCGAAAGGAATTAAATGACGATAACACGCTGATCAATATGACGGGCGGGAAGGAAGTAAAGTAACAGCCACCAACATGGTGGAATTGGTCCCAACTCACAGAATGGCGACCCAAACTCCCCTACAGATTCTTCAAGAACTCTCTTCTGCTGAATTTGGAACGTGCTCACATTAATTGAGTTCATCAACATATTTCTCTCAACATCTTCAGGCATTATGAGACGTACCCCAGAAGCTTTATTGAAATCCGTTACATATCCACAATTGGGTCGCAGTCTTAACATTTTATCAGATTTATGGAGACGAAAGGAATTAAATGAAGATAACACGCTGATCAATATGACGGGTGGGAAGGAAGTAAAGTAACAGCCACATACATGGTCGAATTGGTCCCAACTCACAGAATGGCGACCCAAACTCCAATACAGATTCTTCAAGAACTCTCTACAGATTCTTCAAGTGCTTCCATTAATTGAGTTCATCAACATATTTCTCTCAACATCTTCAGATATTCTGAGACGTACCCCAGAAGCTTTATTGGAATCCGTTAAATATCTGAATGCAAAATTGATGTACATAGCTCACGTTTGTTCTCTGAGCTCCTCTTTATTGATAATATTTAAATCAACTGTACAATTCGTTAATAGACCGTAACGAGTTAACAAAAATATTCAATTACAAGATTGACGTTGATCGATGGTCACTTTTAAGGTGGGGCACACTGTGAAAGGTTAGACTTTGAATCCTTGAACTCGAAACAAGTTCGAGCCTGCTCATACCAATCAAAAATTCAACAATGGGGTCCGTCCATTAAAACTTGTGGACTATCATCATCATCATAATGCCGTACCGTTTTCGTCGTCACAGTCGATGGTCCCGAAGACTTCCACTATCGTCATGCTCGGTGGGCACAGACATGGGGGTGCACGTGCCAAATGAGCAAGGTATGTTTGTGATTTATGGACCTTCACATAAGAATACAAATATTTCTACAAAATTAAGGAAAATGAACTAATCCCACATATTCTAATTGGATAAATGTGCATATGTTACAGTGAAAGTATATTTTTAGGTCATTTATATTCGCATACAATTCAACTAGTAAATTATATCTTTCAAATAAAATGCAAATACACTTTCAACAATGTGCGCCAGTTGTAATGGAACAGTTTAGTTTGGATAGCTCCGATGTTTTTACGAATGCCTTAAAATTCAATCAGACTTTTAGTATTATTGCAAGTTCTATGTACATATACATACATACCTACATATCGAATATACACAGTCGGAGTGTGTTTTCAGCTGTAATATATTTTAACTGGTATTTTAGGTCATTTATATTCGAATACAATTCAACTAGTAAAGTATATACATATATCTCTACAAGCGCAAATACACTTTCAACAATGTGCGCCAGTTGTAATGGAACAGTTTATTTTTGATAGTTCTGATGTTTTTACAAATGCATTAAAATTCAATAATGCGTTAATATTTGCTAGATATTACGCATAAATGTAACGAGTGTCGTATTACGATAATGCTAAGAATGTGTTCAAAACAAAAATGTGACTTTCCAACTCAATTTACTAGTCGAGTGAAGTTTTCACGAAAATATAACCTGGTATCAACTTATAGTTGAAGTGTATTTTGCCATATGAATCAACTCACGTGGGTTAGACGGAATATATTACCACTGAAAATCAGTGGCGGACTGGCCATACAAGCGAACATGCCCGATGGCATGTGGGCCCCACTGTCTGTTAGAAAATATGGGCCCTCAGTAAAATTAAATAACTTTTTATCTATTTCACGTGTGTAAAAATTTATAGGATATTGCACTTTGGGACCTAAAGTTTGGGTATTTCAACAAAACAAATATCTTACGATATACAAAAACAACTAATACCTGCTTTAACAGCCCAAAGATTGGTTAACTTTTTGTATTAGGCTCGAAATGTAAGTTTCAACATTTCAACGTGGGCCCTTTTGCCGGGCCCATTTCCAACGTCAATATTATGTATATACCAATACCTATGTTACAACTACCTACTGAAATAAAAATGGTAATAAACAAATTTCCGTGAATAATATAAACTGAATTGCTTAAAACAATTTTGATAGGACGATTCATCATCAACCAGCTATTTAAATTTACTTCATACTTTCAAAATAACATTTGATTATACTTCGACGATATAGTAAGATTTAAATATACAATTGTAAACAGTTTCCGAATATAAAATCTAATCCTAATCTAGACACATCCATGTATATAGAAATATAGGATAGGGGCCCCCTTCCCAAAATCCAGATTTTCGCATGATCACAAAACTTTATCTATTGTTATTACGTACATATGTATGTATGTATGTACATAGATAAAGTGAAAAGACAGTCGGTAGAAATTAAGTTAATTGATAGTTTTTTAGTGACTCAGTTTGATGGTCGATTTTTGTTGACCATGTGAAGATTTTTAGAAAAAAATTTTCGCCTGCGGCGCTTTTTTCGATTTTTACATAATATTTTTTTATAATTAATTTTTCAAATATAAGCTTATTTTTTTCATATTTTATAACTCAATAAGGTGTATTCAAAGAATATTTTCCATTTTTATTCCGATATAAAAAGATTTTTTGAAAAAAAATTCAATTTGACCAATCTTTGCCAGCCCAAGAAAAAGCTGAAATGACGTCCCTGATTCTTTTATGATGCATTCTATTTACCTAGGACAAGGGTTACAACGAAATATACAATGTAATTTATGGATCTATTTTGCTTTTGCCATTTTTCTTTTACCTAAATTTGTTTATTCCCATTTTTGAAAAAAAAAATTTTTTCCCTTGATTTTTAGCGTGATGGAAAGAAGAAAATTTTGTTATATGGGGGGGGGGGGGGCAAATTTTTTTAACCCTGGGGGGCCCCCTTTGACTCCTGGCATGCACTGATTCCAGTCCCAGTCCGCCACTGCTGAAAATACACATCAACTATAACGGTAGGGTGTACCAGGTTAGATGGAATATATTCCAACTAGACAAAATATATTACAACTGAAAGATACACTTCAACTGTAACAAAGACATTGAATGGATTGTATAATCTTATTATATATAGGTATGTAAGTATACCAAATCCAAAACAAATATGATCCAACCTAAATATGTATTCTAGGTTCAAAATAATCAATTCCCACCACTCCAGAAGGTATATGGGAAACTACTACATATAAAAACCTTTATCAAGATAAATTTTTGATTTGTTTAAGTCTGCTCGGAATCGAGTAGGCATTAAAAATATCGAATCTATTATAAGGGGGACGATCAGGTGTTGGTAATGGGTGGTGATGGATCCTGCAGGATCTACGCTCCAGTGAAGAAGCGATACGGCCTGCCGACCAAGCAACCAGTCTTCACAATAATATTATAACACTATTATCATTACTCTTGTGCAATGAATTATTCATGAGCTAATTTTACTTTGTACTGCACTGCCATATGTTAACAAAAAAAAAACAATTTTCCTTTTATATGCATAACAAAAAAAATTCCTTTTATATGCACGCCGTAGCGAAATATCAACCTATAATTATTATAATATAAAGAAAAATAATAAAACACATGGTTCGGAGTGAAAACAAAAATATATTCAGATATCATCTTACAGTGTTTGTTTTATGAAAAATACATCAAATTATGAAATTTTAATCTGTTTTTAAAATAAATACATATTATATATACAAATATGTTAAAGTCCAAGAGTACATTTCGATCGTTCACGAACATACTAGTCGGTTCATACATGGACCAATCTGACCAGTTGTGGTGTAAACAAACAACAAATTGATAAACGAACTACATAGTTAGTTCATGCACAAACTATTAGGCATAATTTAAACTATTCTCAATCGTTTGTCCTATCCTCTAAGTATGCATGCTTACTTTGGGTTTCTATATTAAAAAATAGCGGAAACAGGAATTATAGCAATGTGGTGAGTCTATTAGAAAATAGATTTTGACTGTTAGCACTTTAACTAAAACCAATAGTTAGTGTAGAACCAACTAGTATGTTCATGAACGAATTGTAGTTAAAACTTCGACTGTAACATGTGTATATGCTATTTAACGAGCTTATTATACATTTGGCAGCTATTTAATCGGTATCTGGCGGTTATCAGTCATATACTGGTCTTTGGAATGCCCGGAGAGTTCCTCCATTATGAGATGAATTCGTTAAAACACCACTACTGGTTTATCAGCTCAATGAGGATATAAGAAGATAGGTTTCATGCTGTGGTAAAACGGTTTATATCTGTGAAAATCAATAAAAATAGGAGGTGTTTTGTAGAACAACGTAGTGTAGAGAAGTTTGTTATAGGGAATACTATCATTGTTTATGTAAAGCGCCAGATATCGGTTATGAATTCGCCAAATGTAGCAACTTTGTCTGTGAAAACGCATTTTATATTATACTATCAATATAATATCAACATTAAAATAAATAATAATAAAACAATTCTTTATCCATTTTATACTTCGAATAAAGTATAAATGTCAAATGATATATTTCATCGTAAGCATATTAAATACATGAACACACTCTATAAGTCTATACGGTGTAAACAAAACTCAATCACAGTTCAATAAACTTTCAAATTCAAGTAAACAAAGTTCAAAATGAGACGAATTGTTTAGTTGATGGTTTTATTGTCTTTTTTCTGGTAGGAAATTAAGTGAATGGCTTCTTTTGGGTAAAGAGTGTTTGTGTGTATTAAAATTCAGTAAATTCGTTGAACAAAAATATAATAGATAATTATGTATTTATAAAATTAAATGATAGCATTCGAAGCCTCCTCTCGCTCAGCAACCAATCGACTTTCAAATAACTCACTTTCGAGTGATGCATTCTTCCAAATAGTGTTTAATTTTGAAAATTGGATGAATAGTGCATATATTTCATCAAAAGGATAAAGTCATTCGACCACTGTGAAGTCACGGAAGTTTATTAAGACGTGGTTAACGCATTTTGTGAAGCATTATTGTGAGGAACTTGCGAAAGGTGTTTCACTATATCGACCCAATCCCATCCTCTGGGTTTCTCTCCGCCTTTGCCGCTCTCCGCGCGATCCCAGGCTCTTCTTTTTTGAGATTTTGTCAACTGCTCTTTCTTCGGTTGTTTCTTACTATCCTCCTAAAAAACAATTGGGATGTAAAATAACATTAAATCAAATTCACAAAAACGCCGACATACATATATTCTTAATACCTGTGCATCGACGGATATTTTTTCTACGTCGGTTGTAATTGCAGCTACGCTATCAGTTTGATCTTCTAGTAGTTCGTTAAATTTTTCTTTTAAACATTCGAAAATTGTATAAGTCATGGCACATCCTAACCACTGGTTGGCTTCTTCTTCAGCTGTGGCGACAATTTTGTCTTTAACCGATTGAATTCTGAAATTGCATACATTGATATTAACGTTGAAATTAAATTTAGGTAATTCAAATAGTATGTTTACTTACAAATTCCTATTATAAAAAGTGTCCATATTTATTAATGGTTTTTCAGTTGGGTAATTTGGACCCCAAGATAATTCAATTAGAAACGATTTGATATTCTCATTTTCGCCATACTAAAAACAAAGATGATACGTACTTGAATTGTAAATAGGGTTTTAAGCTCTTTTTCCTATTATGCTGTAGATTAACATTAGAATAATATAATACTATGATTACTAACCAAATTAAATAAAATTGTAAAATAGAAAATGATCAGTAGATCAGTAGCTATTAAAATAGATATAAGATGTATTGTGAACATAATTTCGTAATAATAAAAAGCATTTAAAAATCAAAAAAAAATACGTACTTGAGAATGACGCAAAAATTCAAATAATAGAAAATAGATGGTTCAATTGTTGGAATACTTACTTTATATTGGTAAACTGACGGGGATATTTGTTTGAAAGCTTCGTCTCCGTCATAAATTGACGAGAGAACCTCTCTCTCTTCTAATTGTAATTCAGCATCGGTCATCTCTGAAAAATAATGTTCTACTGTAAGAATTTGTATGGTGTTTGTAATTTATTTATTTCAAAGATGTTGAGGTTATGTTGCGGTGTAGTTGAAATAAATCAAAGTAATCTGTTTGCTACTAAAACCGACACACACAACGGGTCTTTTGAAAGCTTTGCGACTAACAATTTAATGGTTTTATTTAATTTCAGATGTCTATACAGACGACAAGGAAACTAACCAAATGTAAGTAAATACATTACAATAAAATTGATGTGTTTTATACTAAATTTGCTAGAGGAGAATGAAGAATATTGACTTACCGGTATAATTATAAATTTATTTGCAGATATATAATATAATTTATTCGTGTGCAACAGCATGTAGTAGTCAGCTGACAGCCAACGTTGACATATGCTATATCTTTCTTTTTTTAATACTTTGACCGTAACACACTCTTATTTGACCATATACATGCGATTTTCATTAGCTTTTAAAAATATGTTTTCAGCATAGATATAGAGAATCTATGGTTTTCAGTAAATTAATGCCATGGTAAATTATTGGTTATTTTTTATTGTAAAAAAATCATCTATTTAAAATATTATTACATTCAATATTAGCTTTGAACAAAAACTTGCCTTGAGTCAATAAACTGTACAAATTTGCCCATGGATTGTTACATTTGCTAATCAAATTCTGTTATTTTTACTTTATACCAGGAAGGCCTAAAAGGAAACCCCAATGTGCCTTCCTGGCCAGAAACATTGTACATTTGATAAAAATATTATTAGTATTGTTGGGTTTGGTGCATCCGCTCTAAAATCGCCAGATTAACAGAACGGCAGCTTAAAGGTCTGTTCATACCTAGTCAGCACGTACCGACTTCAGCAGGTATCCGGCCGTACGAAAAGTATTATTTGGTACATTTTATATGGGAATATTCATACCGTCACGTTTACGCCACGGCAGGGTTACAGCAGTACCCGAAATTTCCTGTTCATACCTTACAGCAACATCCGTCAACGTATCGTATCCGTTTTTTTGGCCATCGTGGAAATATACACGCGAATTACGTGCCATGAGTCTGCCGCTTTGCTGTTTTGGACCAATTATCGATAGTGACAGTTGACAGCAGTTCAATCTTTCGACATGGTTTTGGCGCAAATATTTAAAAAATATTTAAAAACTTTTTAATTTTTTTACGGAAATATTTAAAAAAAAAAATTTCCATCATCCACAAGCTCCTTATACAGTGTCCAAAACTCTCCTTCGGTTTTTCTATTTTTTAACATGGGATGCACATCAAAACGCCTCTGTGCTTTTTTATTGCCTTCTTGAGCGTCTTCTTCCAACAACAGCGCGATTATACATAATTTTTCGTTCGATAAACGTCGAAACATTTTTGCTGACTTGTATTCTGACGCGTAGCTACGAATGCACGTGTATGCATTCATATTGCAAGTACTCGACGATACGACGTAAGCAATATTGCGCCGTATCGTCATGGCCTCTAATATATAAGTAAGCCAATTTTGCCTTGCACTCGGCCAAATTGCTGTAAACGTGACGTGACCGCGACGTGTAGGTAGATATGAATAGAAATGTAACAAAATGACATATTTGAAACGGAGTCGTGCAGTGCTGTTAAGTATGAACAGACCTTTAAACGTAATTCTCGTTTTCTCGAATGATAGATTGCACATCAGATGACGAGTAACCTTTCGATGTGCACAGATGCAATTATTAAAATTGAGTTGGATCTTTCTGGCGAGTTTAATAAGGCAAGATTCGGAACTTATCGAATCTTGCCTTATTAAACTCGCCTGAAATATCCAACTCAATTTTAATAATTACCATTTTAATAATTGCATCTGTGCACGTCGAAAGGTTACCCGTCATCTGATGTGCAATATATCATTCGAGAAGATGAGAATTGCATTTAAAGCAGCCGTCCGTTAATCTGTCGTTCAATTTGTCTGGCGATTTTAGAGCGGATCCGTATTGTTGCGTAGGGGTGGGTGGAGGATCCAAGTAAAAGGCCAAAGTCGTGTCACAGCATTTATTGGTGATTAAGGAGATACACGCACTGGCAGTGCTCCGTCCAGGGTGTCTTGATATCACCTAAGTACCGCCTTATAAGGGGCAGGTCTCTCAGGACATCTTCGACGTCTGATTTGTTTACCTATTGTTATGGTCACGTACTCGGATATGAATTCCCACGATATTCGGTCCCACGGTACCACGATATCGGTCACTTCTGAGAAGGGACCAATAACGGCCAACTCGGCAGCCATTGTTTAGCCTACATGCACTTATTAATCCTTGAAAGCAATTATAACGGTCGCACAGTGTCAGGGATGCGCCTCGGCTTAATCTGATTGCACTTAACCGGCGGTTCTTTACTAACATCTTATTTTAGTATACGTAACAGTATTATGAGGGTAGGGCGAATGAGACGACTAGCTTGTTAATGCACACAAGTGTTTATTCTGGCAGCCAAGGAAGAAGTGATATAGCAACTTTTGAACGCGGCCGAGTTGGTCCCAACTCGCAGGATGGTGACCGAAACTCGACCGTGTATTATACAAAGTACATAAATACAAATCAATTAATATCCACAGAGACATCTATGGTCAAATTTGTAAATTTGCAGCATCTTAAATAATTCAGCAAAATTCAGTAAATATGTACATATCAATGTCCAAAGAGACATTTAAAGTCAAATTTGTAAATCTGCAGCATTCAATTCAATTTGAGATTGCTGAAAGCTCGAGATTTTGCGTGAAAATGGTTAATGGTTAATGCCAATTTGTTGGAACCATATCAATAAAAATCAGATAAATTGGCAAACTCTGATAGGAAACGATCGACCTGGAGTCATAAATCCAAGGTCTGGCCAGCAGAAACCAGTGAGATTTGAACCCGTGACCACTCTGTTCAAAGCATTATATACTAACCACTAGTCTATTCTGCTATTCTATTTTTATAGTCTACATACATAGATGCAGTATACAAATAGTACTAATAAAAGTTTGAAAATAAGTGATGTATGAATTAAATTTAAGATTATGGAGGATAAATTTCAATTGGTCTTGATCCCATTGTGAATTTTTATTTTAAATTTAAAAAATTTGACTGTTTTTTTCTAGAATAATAAACATCAAGTGCATAAATATCAAAATTGGGATCTTTCGTCACGATATATTTCCAATAAATAATTTCACCAATCAAAGTAAAAATGCTCAATCCATATCCTATACCCAAAGCTACAAAACCACCATATAGTTTTTGTAAATTCATTACAGCTTTAATATTTTCTTCGTTGGACTGACTTGTTGCAAGTATCGGAGTCATCACATCATTCAACCACTTTTCAACAAGTCCCGCTTCGATGATTTTTCTCAATAACAAGTCTATCTGAGGCTTGAGCGGGGAGTTTTTTTGGAGACCAATGGATATTGGCATATGTATAGCACATTCTTTCATTATATGTAAGTTTCTATCACCCACAGAAAACATATCACTAGTATCATTATTCGTGGAATTTTTACCGTCATCACTAATACTTTTACTCGAGTATTTATTTTTCTGTTTTGCACTTATGAAATTTAGGAAATGAACATTTTCATAATAGGCTAGTTTCCCTTTGGCGACTTGTTCAACACCAATATTAGCATCATTTATCTTTTGATATTTTTGTCCAATCTTTTGACCGACTTCGTCCAATGAAGCCAAGAAAAACTCCTTTGTCTGTTCACCCCATCCTCCACATATGATAGGATTATTTGCTAATTCTTGCATGGTATCTATCGTTACCCTAATCAGACAATTTATGTAAATGGTTATAGTAAGTATTGATTGTTTCAAATTGTATTTGTATATATGTATATAAGTGTTATAATTACCTAGGTGCAGGGTTTGCTAAAATAGCGGTCATACTAGCTCTATACGAAACGACTACTAAAACGCAATATAGCCAATACCATCCAGTTAAAAGACGAATTGACCAGGCTGGAGGCAATTTTGGCAACGATACAACAAGAAGCATACCAAATGTGTATAGAATACTATTAGGAAGTTCTTCAAATAAGTACAGTCCGACAGTTTTTCTATTGTCTTATAAAATTAATAATATAATATATGTATAAAAAATCGGTATAAAAAAAAGTTATTTTAAAAACATACCTCTTCTATAATTTGTATATAAAATTATTATTTTGAATAAAAACAATAATTTTATTTTACTACCGCCATCTACATATGTTTAACCCTTTGGCTGCTACGAGGTTTTTCAATGTCCAAGCGAAAAATGCTAACATTTGTAATTATTTTGAAAAAAAAAAATATAATATTTTTTTTTACATACTTACTTCGCCGAACACTCGTAATTTTTATAATACTTTATATACGTTTTTAAGAAGCAGTCGTGGACTCGTGCTCTCTCTTTCTGTCTTGCTTTTACATGCGTGCGTGCGAAAGAGATACCTACATATATACACTAAATAAGTTTTGACGATTTTTTTCCGACGCTTTATTCTTTTCAATAATCTATTTTTAGACATCGATGTATCCTTACAACATGCGATATATTCGAAACAGGTAGCGGTCTTTCTCTCTTTCTTTCTTGGTTTTAATTGTGTACGTGTGAGCGAGACACACAAGGATGCGAAGTTTCTAATAATCAAATAATTTTTCAACATGTATCATAAACATTTTGTATGCATTTCAGTTGCATTTGATTGATTGCATGAATTCGTGACGTCTCGTGACCTATATAATTGAAAGCGGATTTCTATTGTTTTTTGCCATTTATTTTAACTCTGCAAAATGATATCGGACAGTGAAAGTGATGAAAGCGAAATAATAGCTCCTCGCCGAGGAACTCGACAAATCAGCAGCTCTACTGATTCTGAAAATGAATTTATCGACAATAATCAATTCCCAAGTAATAACTCCTTATATGACATTGACAACGAACCCGAAATTTACTTTGATGATGAACCCGAAATTGAACAGCTTTTATTTAAAAAATTGATAAATATTTATAAAGCTTGGTTGAAAAATAAATATAAATACGTATATAAAAAAAATGTTTCGTGCCACTGATGCGCTGGTGGCTCAAAGAAAGTATTGAAATACGACAATTAATGACGTCAACAACGATCGTCGTAGCAATCTTCGCCGATTTCAAAACAACGATTTATCGTTGTTGTAGCAGTCAAAGGGTTAAAACTAATAAACAAACGATGGATAAACGTCAACGACTATCTCGCCGGGCAGATTTCAAACGCGTCTTACACGATATTTTTGCACCATCGTAATGGCGGAGGATCCATTTACTTATATTGATGACCAAAATGAGCAATATGGCAAAGTATGAAAACGATCGGATAAGAGGCAAACTTTTTCCTGAATTGTAATCGTAAGTGAAACGTAGAGGAGGTATGTAATAATAAAAATATGTCTTATATTATAATATTATTAATTTACTATCATGTAAATAATTAATGATTTGTTTTACCATTTTGGTTGTGTTTCAGGTTAGTGATATTGTTGACGTTGATAGTTTTATGAAATTTAGCAAGACCATAAAATATAAAACCACTTAGAAATAGCAAAATCAATACGGCAATCCACATATATAACCTGTAACATATTGAATTTCAAGAATAACTATGTAGGTATTAGATATTATATTTAACAATTTCATATGAAAAGTTCTCACTTGAATGGTAAAATCAAAGTTTTCCATGAATTGTCAGTTAAAGATTCCGGTGTTAGAAATGTTAAGCATTGAGAAATGTAAGGTATCGAGAGATCAATGAGTTGAAGATGATAAGGAGTGTAATGTAAATTTCCTAATGCAATATCTGCTTTTCCATGAACCATTTCACCCAAAAGTCCAGAGAAAGTTCCATTCAAATATTTGTATCCCCATTTCTCTCGCTTTGCATTAGGTGGTTCATATATCACAGGTATAAAATTCATTGCTTTGGAAATAGTTTGCATCACCTTTTGCATTTTAAAGATAATAAAAATTATTTTACTAATTACATATTTACATATTTGGAAAATATATTACCTTAGCTTCAATGCCACCAAATACATCCACGTTTTCTACTTTCCTCTTTTCCACAGCTGGAGTATGTTCTATTGCTGTAATTTGTAAAGCATAACCTTTCAAATTGAAGGTTCTATCTGTAAACAGTGACTTTACTTTCAAATGTGTATTTATTTTCCACGTTTCTATTCTTTTTGTGATAAGTACTCCATTGAATGGTGCCGGAAACGGTATAGTGCTCAGTTCAAACCACGAATTCATGTGTTTTATATAATGTTTAATAAAAATCACATTTATTATTCTTTTCCAAATATAGTGCATGTTTGAATTGAACAATCTGAAATCATGTAATAGAACATATTTTGCTCTGGTATCTAAAACTCTGTACCTGAAAAAAATTAATGTTACCATAATGTTTTAAATTGAAGTCAAATACATACATAAATTATTTTCAAAATATGTATACTTATCGCCAAATTTTAGCAACCGCGAAGCTTGTATTCCATTTGATATAAATATAAAATATAGTTCACAGCCTTCCTTTCTAACGAGTATGATAGACTGTAATGTATTAAAATTTGGTGAAAGAAGATCTTCAGATTCCGTAACAACAATCTGAAAATGAAATTTACAAATGTGGAAGATTTTAACTGACGGATAAAACATAAATGGATCCATATGAATAAAAAAAAATTGTTACTAACCATTACATACGTGATATTTCTTAGATTTCTAAACCATTGGCTTTGAAAAATATTAAGATAAATACTATCACAAATAATACATATACACTTTACGTCATTTGTCAATAGCAACTTATCTATTAGTGTAACTGTAAACTGTTCTAAATCTTCATTTGGAAAAGCATTCGAATGGATTGCTCGAATACCATATCTATAAATCAAATGGATTTGGATGAAAATTGTATGTACAAATTATGAATTTAAAGAAAAACTTACGTGTTCAGATTTTCTTGATCGCCCAAAACGACATAAATTTCATTTACTGTAAGTAGATAAAATATTAAATTTATATATTTGTTCATATTTAAGATGGTTTAAATATTATGCTAACTAAACCACTCGAGAAAAGCAAAACATAGAATGATACAAAAAAGCGAGCTTGCATGTTTCGTGATTGAATAATAAATACATTCAATTTGAATTCAATTATCTACTACTGCTCGTGCAATCATTTGTGAATTTAAATGCATGCTTTGTTTGAGCGTTATTTCTCCAGGCAATTTATGATAGTGTGTTGGAAATTAATTATCCCCTACAAATTATAAAAATAAATAAAATTGTATATTAGAAATTCATAACTTATATGTAAGGCGTATAAAGAAGTAATATAAGGCAAAGTATGAAAACGATCGGATAAGAGGCAAATTGTCCTCTGAATTGTAATCGTAAGTGAAACGTAAAGGAGGTTTGTAAAAAAGGACTGTGGCGCATATCTCGTGTATGAAATGTTTGGCGATATTTCTTGTACAAAAATGTGCTATTGGAGTGAAGAAGGTATACATAAAGGCTATGGATTACTTGGTAAAATTTTATAATTTTGAAAACAACCCATTCAAATATTTTCCAGTAATTAATATTAAGAACGAAAATTTTAAATACCATCGTTTCTTATCAGAGTTTGCCAATTTATCTGATTTAATTGTTGAAACGGTTCCTCTATCAAATTGGCAAAAAAACCATCCTACCCGCTATGTCACCAATATCTGAATTTGATTTATGTACAATATGTTAAAATGTATGTAAAAGCCTATATCCATAGATGTCTCAATGGACTAATTAATTAATGAATTAATTGTTTTTAAACTTCGTGTTCTTCAGCCTCTCGAAATACAGCGATTTATGTAATAAAAATGCTGCAATGTTTGTAATTAATTGTCTAGGAAAGTGCATTGGCTA
Organism: Arctopsyche grandis; assembly: GCF_051622035.1. Taxonomy (NCBI): domain Eukaryota; kingdom Metazoa; phylum Arthropoda; class Insecta; order Trichoptera; family Hydropsychidae; genus Arctopsyche; species Arctopsyche grandis. Next base: position 8,918,335 of record NC_135367.1, read on the forward strand.
TCTGTTAGGCTTTCTTGGTATATATCTATGTAAGAATAAAAATAAAATATAATATAAAGAAATACATATATGTCACGATGTTTTGATTAAACAGTTTGGCGATATTTCAAATTGTTTTGAATATTATTATTTTTTTTTTGTACAGTGCTGGTTTTTTGAGTACTTTTAGTTAGTCGTAAGATAAAACCAGTACACTTTTATATGTAATAGATGAATACACAAAGACTTCAGCTAAAATGATGTTTCCTACAAAATTTTTAGCAAATTAATCAAATATTGTCTTTGTTTACCAGGAACATATGCATCTGCCGAAAAACAGTGATAAATCGCAATTAGAGGTTGTGATCGAGAAATCTCGTCTCGAGATTTCTCGAGAAATTTTGATACTCGTTTTTCGAGAATATTTTATTGTAAAATTTCGAGATTCTCATTTCTCGAGAATATTTTATTATGAAAATTCGAGATTCTTGTATCTCGAGAAATCGTTTATTAGAATCTCGAAAATATCGAGAATATTCTTAATTTATCACTACATGTTTTTGCTCAATAAACTGACTGATTTGTATACTTGTTAACTCGTAAATAATTTTGTGAAGTATTGTAATATGTATAGATGGTCAGTATTTTTATTATTTGTCCGGCAAGTTATTATTCGGTCATCATATAAGTACATATACACATGTTACAACGAAATCGTACCATTTTTAAGTAACATTTATGTATGTGCATGTATGTAGGTACTAGTCGCTAGTGCGAAAGTATTCGGTTATGATATCACTAAAACGCTAGTGAAAATATATTTTCACTGACAATATGACCCCACTTAACACACATAAAACAAAGATTTTTGATTTATTATTTATTTATTCGAGTATTTGTTCCTTAGTTATATTAATCAATTTATAGTCAGTATTTTAATATGCATAGATGGTCAGTATTTTTATTATTTGTCCGGTCACAAAAACACGGGCAAAGCCGGGTAGCAACACTGGGAATTTTATAAAATTATTTTTTATATATTGTTATTTTTACTATTTTGAATTACTTTTGTATATTTTTATTTTCTTTTCCTGCCTTTTTTTATAATATTTTTTTTTATATAATTTTATTTTTTTTCTATTCAATGTTCTATTGTATCTCTATACCTTTCTTTCGTCATCTCTTTAATAAAGTTGTAAGCCCCTGATATAATATACATATGTAGTGTTTGTGTCCTTTTGATTTTTGTATGTTGTCAAGTTTATATGCTAAAAAAATCAATTCACTATATTAAAAAAAAAATTATACTTTCTCGAGAATTCTCGAGAATCTCGAGTAACAAAAAAAGAAAATTTCGAATTCTCGAGATTCAAATATTTCGACAAAATAAGATTCTCCAATCTCGAGATTCAAATATTCCGAGAAAAGGAAATTCTCGAATCTCGAGAATCAAAAAAAGTCGAGAAATCACAACCTCTTATCGCAATATTGAATGTTAAAACTTTAAAATGTTTGCTAATCGAGAAGAATAATTTTAACCAGTTATATATTAGAATTTTATAATAGTGTTGCGTAGGGGTGGGTGGAGGATCCAAGTAAAAGGCCAACAGTCGTTTCACAGCATTTATTGATGATTCAGGAGATACACGTATTGCCAGTGTTCAGTCCAGAATGCCCTGATATCGCCTACGTACCGCCTTATAAAGGGTAGATCTCTCAGGACGCCTAATCTGTTTACCTGTTGTATAGTCACGTATTCGGATATGTATTTCCCCGATATTGGGTCTCCCCGTACCGATTCTGAGAAATAACTAATATCGGTCATTGTTTAGCCTAAATGCACTTAGAGTCCAGATATAATCTTTGGAAGTAAGTGCATGCATTTAGTTAATCCGATAACAGATATCCGTTGGTCTAAGTACAATTCGCTCAATCCACGGCGTACGTAACAATAGCATTAAAGAAAATTAATTTAGTATGTTAGTTTTTAATAATGGAAATATGAAGAAAACTTTTTTTTTTGATAATACATACATTGTATTACCTGGTTTTCAATTTGAAAAAAAATGTTACCTTATTTTAGATACAATATTTTATTAAGTTACAATACTAATTAACTTACCGAGTTACAATATTTTATTAAGCTAATTATTAATTCAATTTAATATACGAATGGCGTATTATCTCTTCAAATAAATATTTAAAATTGATACGACGTGAAATTGTCACCATTTGTATTGGACGGAAAAGGCGTGGTTACGACTGAATCCGTCCGTTGGTAGGAGCGAACGTTTGAAAGGTAACGGAAAGATCGCGTTCAGTCATAAGTCAGCTCATCAGCTGTGATGGAGACGCGTGTCAATGCCCACAATGACAAGGAGAATAGGAGAGCACCTGCTGGGGGGGGAGGGGAGGCGAAAGTCAACGCCGCAGCCCACTCCTCGCACTCGTCGGCATCCTCAGCAGTCAGTCGGTACCAGCAGCAAAAGACTCAGCACCAGTCCAGACTCCTGAGGCCCATTCAACCGCAACCGCAACCGCAACCCCCGGCCCTGCCTCAGAAGCAGGAAAGCCCGCGAAAAGCAAACCCACCCGTCAAAAGCGAGGAGGCGACTCCGGCCGCTCCCAAGAAGATGTGGTGTTTGGAAGACTTCGACCTGGGCAAACCCCTCGGCAAAGGCAAGTTCGGCAACGTCTACCTGGCCAGGGAGAAGTGCTCAAAGTTCGTAGTCGCCCTCAAAGTGCTTTTCAAAAACCAAATCCTCTCGGCGGGCATCGAGCACCAGGTGAGACGAGAGGTCGAGATCCAAACCCACCTCAGGCACCAGAACATCCTCAGGATGTACGGCTACTTCCACGACGACAAGCGCGTCTACTTGATCCTCGAATACGCGAAGAACGGAGCCCTCTACAAACACCTGCAAAGCCAACCGAACAAACGCTTCGACGAGAAGACGGCGGCCCGCTACGTCCGGGATCTGACCGACGCTTTGATCTACTGCCACGGCAAGAGCGTCATACACAGAGACATCAAACCGGAGAACCTGCTACTCGGAGCCAACGGCGAGCTCAAAATCGCAGACTTTGGTTGGTCGGTCCATGCCCCGTCGTCGCGGAGATTCACCCTCTGCGGAACGCTCGACTATCTCTCCCCAGAGATGGTCGGAGGGGAGGCTCACTCCAGCACGGTCGATCTGTGGAGTCTGGGCGTGCTGTGCTACGAACTGCTGGTCGGGCAGCCCCCGTTCGAGGCCCGCGAGTACGGAGAGACGTACAGGAAGATCTTGAACGCCGACATCCGCTTCCCCGCTCACATGAGCGATACCGCAAAAGATTTGATATTGAAACTTGTGGTCGTCGACCCCACCAGGAGGTTGCCGTTGACTGAAATTATGAAGCATCCGTGGATTGTTGAAAATTGTTAGTCATATTTTCGCACGATGTTTTGAGTCTGAAATCTGATGTATCTCGATTATTTTTTTGTATCTGGACAGATGGCTTCAATCCTCGTTTGAGTCTTTTTTGCACAATCTTATAAAATTTAATTGCAATATCGAAATTTGTCATTAAATTTTATGGGTTTGCTTTCGTTTTGTATGGGAAAGATTCATCGAGTTCGGAATGTATACTAACGATACTCACAAGGATTAGTTCCATTATGCAAGATTGACTATTTGATGTGTAAACCTTAGTAAAATTTTAATTTAATCATGTAAATTGTTTATATTTTTACGAATTATTTTATATCATCTCTGCAATGTGATGACTTGTTTAAAATATAATGTTTTTATGACTTTAATATGTATTCAATGCAGTAGTAGAACTGATTTTAAGCAACAGTCATCCTTGAAATATGTAAATAATAAAATATATGTATAATCTTATTATTAAATTTTAAAAAAATGACCTCTATTGATTCATTATGTATTATCTAAATTATGAATTAGTTCATTTTAATTTGTTTGTTTTTTTATAGCGAAAGCTTTTAATGTGTTATTTATATGGATAAGATAATGTTCAATATACGAACAATACCGTGTTAATAATTAATTCTTAACCAGACGTTGCTCTCGCTACGTCGAAAGGGGTTCTGTAGCAATAATGCAAATTGTTTTCATCAATGGGTAGTCATTCGTACGTTCGGTTCAATGACTTTTAAAATGAACATATCAGACAGTATTGTCCTTTAAATAAACATAACTTCGTTGAAGAAGTATTTGCCCTTCGAGTGAACTCTTTGCAAGTATAAGTATAGAAATATGGATGGAAACTTTCAATGTTTATTTTGGTGTACTTATTATTTTATGAAATTGAATAAAAACAACATTTATATCATACTTGTATGATCATTTACTACGGATAAAAAATATTTCATGTCAACATGATAAAAATTTCAATATACATTATATGTATAACGTTATAAAAATATAAAATTGAATATAACATAACAAGAGGCCTCAACCCTGATTATAAAATAAGTATTAAATATTATCACAGTTTAGATTTCTCGTTGGATTCCCATTTGACCACGTCTCGCCACCAGTTTGGTCTCGCCAACGCTCCGGGATATGAAAATATGGCAGACTGCAGATTCTGATATACCTATAATATTATAAAAATCACATTTAATTCATTCATCACTTAAAACTACATTGACTGTATTAAAAATGAAAAATATATACATTTCCATCACTCTTTCCTAGAACGGAGTTGAGTATGAAGTCTGGCGGAGCCAAAGTATCCACCAGCGTGACGGCTTCCGGCTTCAATGCTTTGCACAAGTTTATAATTCCGTCTCTAAGCAACTGCCCGGTTTCTCCGGTAAAGTAACCTCCCTGCAAAATTATCGTTTATTGTCATTGTAATAAGTATAAGTTGGAAATACTACGTACATATATGGTAAGTATCTTGAAAATGAACACTTTAATTGAGAAGTAAATATTCAATAGTTGACTTAGAGCAAACTGCATAAGATAGCGTTATGCTATAGTCATTTTTTGAAGGTGATCAGCATAATTTTCTTAATTCGTTGGAACTCCTGTATAGCTTGAGATCAGCAAGCATAAAGGTGAAGGCATAGACGTGGTACGTAGTAGGTTTGTATATGCAAAAAAAAAAAAACCCGCTAGCATGTTTAATCTATACCGTCGCAATCCTTGGCAAAACTCACCCCTGGAGTGTATTGATGTAGGTTTGACAGTGATCGATAACAGTGATTCCCATATTTGAAGAAATGTAAGAGAAACTTACAATGTCATGAAGATACGCCCATCACAGTTGGAAACTACGAGCGCATGGCGTACTTTTCAGTGTGTTCTTACCATAAGATTTTTCCTTCAAATGAGGCTAAATCCAGTGAATATGAAAGTCAAGTAATATCTTCAAAACGACATTTCTTGGATTGTATGTTGTGAATCCATCAATTTGCGCTTCATCTGTGATAGACATAGAGATGTACTCTCATCTGTGATACAGTTGCATATGAAAAAAAAAATCGCAGTGTCCTTTCGGGAGCCTGTAGGAACGTATCACAACTCATACGATACTGAATCGAGGTCGATGATCTCATCCATTTCTCCATAAAATACAAGTCGCACGATTGCATCATCACGTTCCCGTACGAGCATGCAGAGCCAACAATGCCTGAAATATCTTCGTTCACACAAGGGCAAAGTCACAATTTGACTCGCTCTACATAAAAAACCTCGAGAAAAAAACTCATACAGCTACGCCCTAAGCAACCTCGAGAGTCAAGCTATGCATTGCATAACCGACTAGGATATAAACCAGCACACCTGTTCCAGACGCCAGTGAGCTTCTGGAGTTCAGCTAGCCCACTCCTCTCAAGTCGAGTAACGACCTCTTTCGCTGTACATACAATAATACTTGTATACTAAACATAAATAAAGATCTACTTAAAAAGTCTAACTGAAACGGTCAAAACATAACCTCTCGTCCTATTAACCTCACCTATTTGAGTGTTTTCAGTGATATTTTATCCTTGTATTGGCAGATTTGACAGTGATTGATAATGATGATTACCATATTTGAAGAAATGTAAGAGAAACTTGTCGAACTAATAATGACACGAAGATACGCCTCTCACCGCTGGGGTCCACGTACGCGTCCCATACCGCACTTTTGAGTATGTTTTTACCATAAGACAGTCCAAGAATGTGTTGAGGTGCATCTAATGTCTCGTGGAGTTCATATGAATGACATTATTTTCAAAAAATGACTTATATAATACTATCTTATGTACACATTCAGTTTTGAATTAAAGTTTTCGTTCATCAAGTCAACAGTTGTCTAATTTTTTCCGCCCTATTACCATGTACAAATTGGCCAAGTGTTTTTCCAGGCTCCAAGCTCCGTGCAAAGAAGCGAGCTTCATCAATACTTCTCTGCAGTTTCTGTCTTGAACTCCCAACGTGAATTCGTAAAATTTCTCCAGCATGGCGTGCTGCAATTGAATTGATATCATTTCAAATTAAGATCAATCATAATTCGATGGACAGACAATGAATTATCAATATACAATGTACCTCGACAAATACAGTAGATAACGTCACCGCATGATAAGCTTGGCTATCGTTTCTAACGCTGAAACTATCCAGTCCTTCTTTAGATAGTCGCTTTGTTTTATCATATGTCAACTTCAACATGTAACATACAAGCCATTTGTATGCGCTTAGCAACACTGATATGAAACAATTTAATTAAAAAATAAATTTTCATATATTTTATACAGCTGAAAAATCTTGGATAGTTCTAAGATTACTACATATATCCTAATCATTACATAAGAGGATGATTAAATTTAAAGAATTGAACCTGAATCCATATTTTAATGGTACTCTTCGTGTGCATTTCAATGATTGATCATACATATATCTAAAACTGGTGGATCACAAGTTCAAAACATAACCTAGTGGTTAGCATATGTGCTTTCAAACATAGTGGTCACAAGTTCGAGTCCCACTGTTTGTGACTCCAGTGCCAATTTTGCCAATTTACATATCTGATTTTTATTGAAACAGTTCCAACAAATTGGCAACCATTACCCATTTCTCGCAATTTTTGAGTTTTCAGCATCTCGAATTTCTGCAAATTGATCCATAAATGTTTCGCAAATTTCGAGATTTTCAGCATATCAAAATTTGACGATTTATATTAAAAAATGCTCCAAAACTGTAAGTTTATCAAAAAAAATTGTCACAATTTATCCATAGATGTGTCTGTGATGCTTTGTTGAAATTATTCTAAACATTTTATATCGATGTTTGTAATTGGCCAGAAAGACGAATTGGGGTTTACCTGTTAGGCCTTCTTGGTATATAATATGTATGTACAAATAAATTTTACGTATTTTAAAAAGTCGACTGTAACATAATGCTATTGATATTAAATTTAATACTTCATGTCTTGGGAAAACTAGTTGAAAACAACATACCTTTAGTATCGACGGCTTCTTGCAACGATGATATTTTATGTTTGGATTTAAGTATCGTATTTATATCGTTGAGGTAGCTTGCCGAGTTATAAGGAGTGTTGATCTTGTTGCCTTTCTCCAAGTTGCTCATGAATGAAAGCAGCCAATTGCTCGTCTGTTGTACGAGCAGACTATTTTCCCCTTCGTAAGTGCAGTTTGCGTCGTTTTCATTGCGAATTTTTCCAATTCCAGTAGCTGGAATGAATACAAACCGTTCACGATACACATTTTCAACACATTCTTAAAAGCAAACATTCGTTTCGGTAATACCTTGGAGATAGCCGTGACCTCCGCAAGCTTCTCGGCACACTTGAATACCATCTCTGGCCGCCCAAGAACTGATCGGTTTCGATGCCGATGAAAGTGCATGTATTTCCAAACCTTTTGCCGCCTTTTCGTCCCCTGACATATTACCTATAATCAAATTAGAACGTCATTTTTAAGTACCAAATCCACCGTAGATATATGATATATCAGTCATACCTATGACACTATCGGTTGCGAACGAGGCATAAACTTCTGCAAACCAAATATGGAATACTCGATATATGTACGAAGCGGCGATGTACGGAATCAGCCGGAATTGCTGAAAAGGTATGCACGTTAAGTTTTCGTTTAATTTAGATTAATTGATTTGTTTCTTAGACTAACTTGCTGTTGGTATTCGATTACGGCGAATTCTTCACTCGAATTCTCGGGACCGAACTGCTTTCGGACCGCTGAATAGCGGGTAGCTATCGTGATGGCTTTCTGAAGGTTGGTGGCGGCCATACCTGTAATTTGTACTCTGCCTCCTGACAATGCACCAAGAGATGCTCCAAACCGCTTGTTTGGATCGCGGATTGGGCTGACGTATTTGCCGTCTTCGTCGACATCTCCCAACTTATTCAACAGCGCATCCTTAGACACTCGGTATGAATTGAACATCATGAATCTGAAATTCATAGAGAAAAGTTTAAATATATTCACACAATAGACTACGAATCCGACTAATGAATCTTTAGTGTACAATTTTCAAACACATAGTTTATTATATGCATATTGGGTATAATAAAATATTTAGCTGCAGTGTAGAGACCAATAGAGAGGTTGAAGTTGCAGCCAAATACCCTACTAGCGAGATCTTATGGTTATTAAAACACAGATCGACAATCTCCTGTTAGAATTTTCCGATTTTTTTAGCTTAATCGTTGTGATGGATCCAATAAATTGGTATCTTCCGCCTCAGTTTCTCGCAAATTCAAGTTATTGGTCTCTGGAATTTGTAGAATCTTATAGAAATATGCTACCTACATAATATATTTCTCGCAAATTTGCGGTGTATCAAAAACATTTTGTTGATTATCCATAGATGTCTATTGTATTCTATGTACTGTTATGTTTGAAAAATCGTTAGTACTTTTTTACAAAAGTAATTTAACAATTTATGTCTTCTTGGGGTAATTTCTGTTATAGCACACATCATCAGCATACTGTCAGAAAACTTTTAAGTCAAAAATCCTTGTTTTGAGAAAGTATATTTTTTCGAAAATCGGGAAGTTTGAAGCTCTCTATTTTTTTTTAATAAATAAATTAATAATTTATAAAAAATAATTTATATACATTGGCCAGCAGCATGGTTTAGTGGTTGCGTTGATACTAAGCAATGAGAGGTCGCCAGGTTCGATCCCGTGAGCTGACCGCGATTGAAAAGAATTTATTCTGAGTATAATCTTTAATGTTGAATATATTATTTAGAATTTATTCAGAGTATTATCTTTAACTTGGATATTTGTGATTCCAAATCGATCTTTTCCTATCAGAGTCTGCCAATTTATCTGATTTCATTGTTGAAGCAGTTCCTCCATCAAATTGGCAAAAATCATCCGATCCACTATGTCACCACTATTTGAATATGATTTCAAAAAAATATTATCTATAACATAGATGTCCCGCTAATTTTCTTATATATTGTATTTGTATTATGCTTATATGTCTGGTCACAGTGACGCGTTAGAGTATTCTGTAATGTCATTGTGTCTAATAAGTAAATAAATAAATACCCATTGTCAAGTCCATTAGCACCAATTTTTTCGCCAATGTCTCCGACGATGACTCCGGGGAAAGGTCGCAATGATTTCGAACACCTTACCGGAATGATGAACGGATGCAGTCCTTGGTCTTTGCCGTCTGAGGTGATCAACTTGGCGTAGACAACGGCGTGAGTGGCCGATTGACCTGTCGAGGATAAAACATTACATTTTCTTCAAAAGTGTCAACACCAACGCAGTTGCACGAACGGGAAAGCACATTAGAACTAACCCAAATTTCCGACCCAGCATTTGGCGGCTTCGAAATTGGGCGAATTCATCACGAATTGTTTATTTTTCACGTCGTACGTGGCCGTCGTCTTCATTCCCTTCGCGTTCGATCCATGAGCCACCTCGGTGAGTGCGAAACATCCTATGATCTCTTCGTTCTCCGACTGCTCGACATATTTGTAGTGTTTGTCGGTGCCCAAGTTTCGAATCACGTTTGCAAACATCGAATACGACAGACTGAACTTTATGGCAGAGTCGATATCGTACGTAAAGAGAGCTTCGCACCAAGCTGATAACATTTTGGGATTTGCCAATATCTAAAAATAATTTTAAATATATACATATGTATTATATATAAAACTCGGCATCATCAAAACGATTTAATTATTATATATCTGTTAAACTGTTTTAATTATTTAATTGCCACAATTATTACATTGTTGTAAATATATATTCTTTGACCTTAACAATGAGTCATTATAAACCCGTCACGAGCTAGCTTTGAAATATAAATATGATATAATCATACCCTTTCCATCGGCACCATACATCCAAAGGTCTTCATTGCTTTCATCCTCTTGAGAGCCAAGTGTCGTTGTTCGTCGAAACTCAAAGTGGACGGAGACATGTGAAACAGTTTTTCGCTTTCAAAGAACGACCATATATCATGCTGCAAGAATTTCACAAAAAAAAAATCAATAAGAATCATTTTATAAAAATATCACATCCTTAGAATAGAATCAGAATAGAATTAATTATAACAGAATACTCCAGTAAGTAGCGTAGTGTAAATTTGGTACCCCCCCTTTTTTAAAATCATATTTGTTAAGTAATAAAATTTTCTAAGAAACAAACACATAATACATTGTACATATTTTGTGGCAAACCTAAATATGTAAAAAAAATAAACCTGTCTATTACGATGATTTTTCACCATCGTACTGTCGGAATTGATTTAAATATCTATCGTTGACCAAACCGCGAAGAATGTAGGATATAATATAATATGTTGTCAGAACAAAGAGCGAAGTGCAATATATGTAGAAGAGCCTTGTAATAAAAAATAAATATCAATGAAGGAGATCACGTCGTGACTACTGACGACGATACATACACATGCTCATTTGTACGCTGAGTGGGCAAGTGTGCGGGGATGGAATGGGGGGGGATGCAAATTGACCGCAAGGACTATGTATGCTGAAACCGCTAGCGACAATAGCCTCGGATGTGGTTCACGTATCAATTCCTTTCTAAAATCACCGGTTGAAATATCAACGGGCACAACACTAGCGTGAAAATAGGAACAAAACTGCATAAATATCTCAAATCAGGCAAATCATTGTACTTAAAGGATAATAAACAATTATAAAAATATTCTTACAATATAGCGTAAGCTTTCTTCATCATATATGGACAGCTTCATCAGTCTCCAATCGAATGATGCTTGCTGACGCCAAGGTGTCAACGGACCTACGGGGAAATCTGGAAGTATGTCCATCATTTTTCTACTATCTGCAGTTGTTGCAGCCATTCTGAAACACAGGTGTATCTTTCCAGTTGTAGAAATGGTAAGCGGTGTTAGAGATGTTGTCCGACTAGTAACTCCAAGCAGTATCGTCGATTGACTGACTGGTAGTAGTACAGCCAGTGTTTTTCATTTGTAAATCATATGACAAGATCACTTGGATCAATCTTAATTGTCAGTGGGAAAAAAAAGGTAATCTCTGAGATATGAGATATTTTGGTGGTAGGATTTATATTTTTAAGTGATTTCGGTATGATAAGCGATTTTGTACACGATTGAAATATGTAATAGATTTTTGTACATTGACCCGAATTTAACGATTCAAGGCAAAAGGTCAATCTTATACATATTCACGGGGTAATATAATTCGAGCAATGACTTTCAATTTTTTTATGTATAATTGTGAAGTTATTGATGTATTTCAACTGTTAATTGAATCGTTGAATGTGACTTTGATTCATGGAGTAGGTCTAAATTACTGTTTGAATCAAATTAAATTGGAATTTGCACAATATCAGTTGTTTTTGAAAACTTTTATAATTAAATAAAAGTATTATCTTGTTTTAATTGAGCTTGTTAAGTTCTTTGTTTAGGTGTTGAATATTTATATTTGTTCTGATAAAAGTTCTCAGATATGGTTCGAAATGTTATGCTCGAATTTTTGTAGAATTAAATAAAAAAAAAAACAACAAAGTATTGAAAAAACGATGAAAAATGTATTTTGAATAAAATAAGTTTATTAAGAATAAATTATGTAAATTTGGTATTTGCAGTTTTTGAAAAAATATTTGAATGATTTTTATTTATTTAGGCTTGTATTTTACTGGCGAGTATTTTAGTTTATTTTTGATAGTATTTAAATATGAAAGGTCAGTATTTATATTAAATGGTCAGTATTTATATTAAATGGTCAGTATTTGTATTAACGACCAGTATCCATCGTTCAGTGTAGAAGCGGTCAGTATAAATAAAAAAAGGACAGTAGTTATATCAAATGGTCAGTATTTTTATTTTATTTATTTTATTTTAAAAAAAATCAATACCACAGAGACTTGACAGGTTGCCCCAAAGCGTCAATGTGATTATAATACAAATAATAAAAATCATAAAAATTATAAAAAAAAACATCATAAAAAATAATAAAAATCATAAATAAAAAAACATCATAAAAAAAATAATAAAAATCAAGTAAAAAATATGTACACAAAATAAAAACAAAGAAATAAGATTGAAAAATTTATATCGTGCTATTTAGGATGTGTTCCACCAACTCAACATAACTGGCATCGAATATGTCCAAGTAATGTGCTAGTAAGTTAAGGAGTCGAACAGCTCTCGAGAGGGGGGAGTTCATGAGCACGTTTGATTTAGCCCTAATTGGCAAAAATTTATCATGTTTTCTTAAAACTCTATGATTTTCCGGGGCCCAGAATTTTAGTTTCTCCAGGATAGCGGGATTGTGAATCTCTCCTCTAAGTAATTTTACGAAATGTTTCCCAAGAAATAAATCTCTTCTCTTTGCCAGGGAGTTGAAACCCAAAGATCCCAAGACAAAGGCACTAGGGAACAGATATGGATAAAATCCAAATGTCTTCAGATATAAAAATCTAAGGAATTTCCTTTGGACTCGTTCCAACATTAGAGAGTAACGAAGTTGATAGGGAGACCATATAATGGAGCCAAACTCGAGCACACTGCGAACTAATGTACAATATAAGAGACGAATTGCAGTGAGCCCTAGTTCGGACGAATTACGGATTACGAATCCAAGGATTTTTGTTGCCCTATCACAGATATTCTCAATGTGAATGTTGAAACTCCAACTATTTTCGAAGACTATTCCCAGATCAGATATAAATAATTCTCTCTGAAGAAGAGAATCATGAAATTTATACGGATATTTAATAGGAGAACGAGAACGAGAGTAAGAAATGATCCGACACTTTAGGATATTGAAGGGAAGTTTATTAACATTAGCCCATTCATAAATAGAATTCAAATCCTCTTGTAAATAAAGAGCGTCAGGTAAATCAATTATTCTCTTATAGATTTTCAAGTCATCCGCATATAATAAAAATTTAGAATGGTGAATAGAAGATTGAATGTCGTTGATAAATATTAGGAATAATAAAGGGCCAAGATTTGATCCTTGGGGAATCCCAGTAGTGGCAACATACTCATAAGAAAAGCAACTCCCAAATTTAACGAATTGACGTCGATCCTGTAAATAAGAAATAAAAAGACTAACAAGATTATTAGTAAATCCAATAAAACTTAATTTACTAACTAAAATTTTATGATCAACTTTATCAAACGCCTTCTCAAAATCAGTATATATTACATCCATTTGATAATTACAATCCAAAGTGCTGGTTATGTCACTAGAGAAACATAGCAAATTGGTAATAGCTGATTTGGCCGGACGAAAGCCATGCTGCTGATCAATGAGCGTATTTTGAAAGTGATTAAAAATGTATCTGTGTAATATTACCTCAAACATTTTGGCTGGCGCTGACAAGATAGTAATTGGTCTGTAGTTCCTTACACAAGATTTATCGTCCTTCTTATGAATAGGAGTTACTTTAGAGCATTTCCATAAATTGGGGAATGAAGAGTTCTTTAGAATTAAGTTAAAAATGAATTTTAAAGGTTCTAAGAGACTAACCTCACATCCTTTTAGGATGTAATTAGGGATGGAGTCAGGACCGGAAGAATAAATATTTTTAACTTTAGAAAGCCATATTTCAAATCGGAAGAGTCAAGATGATTAATCGCTAAAGTGGGGAAAGTAAATTCCGAGTCATTGGTAGGTTCCGTGGAATCAATAGAATTATTGAAAACTGATTTAAAAAAATCGGCAAATCCATTAGCAATGTTTTGATCACCCTCTAACAATCCAGAATCATTGTACATAATAGTCGACTTTACACGATTTACACGTTTAGAATTGATGAAGTTCCAGAATTTCTTAGGGTTTTTAACTATGGAACTTTCAAAATCAGCTACATAAACATTATATGCATTATTAATTAATTTCTTAATTAATTTCTTATTTAAACATAAATGGCCAATATTAATGTTAAATGGTAAGTTTTATTTTGACCAATGGTCAGTGTTACTTTTTGATTGGTATCAAAACAAGATGGGTGCGATCTTGATAGATAGTTCCATCCAACAGGCATTGCTATTTGTTCTGGCGAATGCACGTCAGATTTGTATAATGTCTATTTGTTATTTATACTGATATTTAATAATATAATACTGACCATTTTGTAATAAAATACTGGTCGAAATCTGATTTATATACTTACCGAAATTGATTAAAATACTCGACATTTAATTTGTTGTCTTTTATTTATCATTTAGCTGTTTTACTGTTTCTATAATTTTTTTTTTAAAAAAGGAGACAAAATTAAAAAAAAAATTTAAGTCGCGTTAGTAGAAGAATTTTTAGTTTTTTTTAATAAATGAGTTCGTTTTATTGCACCAAACATTTAAAAAAAAATTGTATAATATTTAAATTTGTAAATTGTTTTTATAGAAATTTTTTATTGATTTTTAAGAAAAATATAATTTATTATTTTTTATTCATTTCTTTGATTCTATAAGTTTAAAATTACACGAACATAAATTAAATCATTTTTTTAAAACAGTGAAGATGAATTAGTTGATCCTTAGCAAGTCTCATTACGGAATATACATTATGGAAAAATGGTAATTGGATTATTAGTCACTTCACGATCGCCCAAAAGACAATTTTTGCCAAGAAAATCGTGAATACGGAATATTTAGCACTCGAGTTCTAGTTAGTATAATAGTTATTGTTAGTATGATGGACTTTTCACCTGCCAGATGTTCCGTTATATAGATTTTAGTGACTTTTGGGCGAGCGCTTTGTGACCAATAATCACCGAACCGGAAAAATATATGCATTTGCATATATTTTTAACCTTCAAAAAAATCTATAAAATACCTTCACGATCACTGATTCCGAAATTAAATAATGTATGTAGATAACGAACGTAAAAACACAATGAACTGATTAAAAACATTTAATTGGACAACAAAGTACCATTGTGCAAAGTTTCGCAAGTTGTCGAGATAATTACGCGAGTGGGAGAATACGCAATGAGTGGGTCAAATAAAGTGGTAAAGATTAAAAGGTAAAGGGGTAACCTGATGAGGGGTCTCGGGACGTGGGGGCTCCACGCGAGGAGTCTCCGAGTTGAGAGAGATAAAAGAGGCCTCAACACGGATACTCGCATGTGGGGTCAAAATCGACCAACCACTGACAAACCGATTGCACGACTGACGTTTGTAAACACATGATTGGAAAGGTCCACGACCGCTGTTATGGTGTGTACGTTCGGAGAGGTTGTTTTTGCAGTCTGCACAATTTGCGTTTGTCGACGCAAGATGTCGGTATGTGATGCGCGTTATCACCGCAGGTATATATTTTCATTGTCAAATTGTAACTGGTCGTAACACGATTCGATTCGAGTATTATCTGTATATTTTATTTGTTATTTGAAATCGGTTTTGATGATTATTTTAAGTCTAACGATGCAGTGTTTTAGTATTAATCTGATATTGTTGTAAAATGTTTGTTTCCAGCTTCAAGAGTGCTGTCTATAAAAGGGTTTTTCATTTTTCGAGAATTTATTAGTTTTGCTGGTAAGTTTTAGTGTATTCTAAAATCGACGCATAACTTTTTTTTTGTTTCTTTGATTATGTGACTTTCATAGAGAATGAAGACTTAAGAGGGCTGGACAGCAGCGCCTTGTCCATACAAACGTACTATACTTCTCCCTACCTCAATTATGGCACTAGAGACATTATTTTTTAATATGCTATGGATATCCACCATTGGGGTGCATCTATCGTTTTATTTTTTTGATTAATTATTTTTTATAGGAGCTAGGAGCCGCCAAACATATATAAAATCGCCTCTTTTTTACACCCAAGAAAAGAGTCTAGCGTGGTTATTTAAAGGTCGATTTTAAAAAAAATACGCCAATAGATGCACAGAAAATATCTTTCTCATACCGATGATGAAATTTTTTTAAAAATTGGTCCAGTTTTGGAGGAGAAAATAGTAAAATACGAAACCTCGATTTTGTCAATTTAAAACACGTTTTATCTGGTTGAAGCGCAACTGTCGCATTCACTCAATATATATATTGATATATATTATCGCATTCACTCAATATATACCTACACTCAATATATATATCGAAGAAAGGATCGGTAACAAAATTAAGGTTTCGGGTGTACAGCCCTCTTAACACTCCGTTTTTTTTGCCATTATTAAACGTATATACACGGTGTAATTTTATTTTTTATAGTGACACTATAATAATCGGTATTAGGAATTCTTATCGATTTTTGAATAATAGACTCATGTTTTTTCTTTTTACTTTAATAATATATACTTTCTTTCAACCTAAATATAATTAATTTTAAATAAAATAATCATTTTATCTTATTTATAAATATTTTGTGTCAAATTCAAATTCAAATAATTGAATTGGACCAAAATATTTGTAAATGATAAAAATTGCTTAAAGATTATATTGTGGTTGCAAATTTATCTTCAAAACTTTAACAGACATTTTTCAAATGCAAAATTAGCTTAATAATTTTTAATTTAAATTTATATTTACCATTGTGCGTGCCATTACGGGTTACCTTAAAACCTGTGGTATTAAACTTGTACATATATAAATTTGAAATCATATTTAAATGGTGGTGACAAATAGTAGAATGGTTTTGCCAATTTGATGAGGAACCGTCACAAATATCCAAGTCTGACCAGAGCACTGGAGAAATACTCCGAATAAATTCTTTTCAATCGAGGTTAACCTAAGGCTCGAATTCGGAATCATACCTTATCTGAATCAAAAACGTTTTTTCTCTATTATGCTATTATACACTAACATTAAAATAAAATAATACGTACATAAATACTAACAAAAAATAAATTATTTGTAAAATAGAAAATTATCACTGGAACAATAGCTATTAGAATAGACAAAATATGTACATATTTATTAATTTATTCCATAGAACAACGAGTGCACTTGAACAGATACAATACAATTAACATACATAAACATTTATATTATACAATGCGAATTCATACAAACATCCACAGTGACATCTATGGAGAATTTTTTTTGCAGCATTTTATAATCAAATTGGCGAACCTCAAGACACTGAATAACTTGCGATTAGCAAGAATGATAGGAAAGGAGATGTCACTTTTTACAGGAAACGTTTCAATGAAAATCAGAAAAATTGGCGATAAGAAACGATCGACCGGAGTCTAAAACCAAGGTCTGGCCAGCAGCAGAACTCTAGTGGGACTCGAACCTGTAACCACTCTACTCGAATTCATAATATGCTAACCACTAGTAAACGTCACTGGTTATGCATTGTGAACATAAAAAATCAAAATCTAACATAAACACCTGAATTGAATTTCTGGAACGGTTTTTTGAATATATTATAAGTACTTCAAAATAAATGAATTTTTATTTTTTATGTACATATTTCTATTCAAAGGATTTCGTTTTTGTAATTCCTTAAAATAATTATTCTTTTAAGAATAAATTAAAATCTTATTGTACATATATTTACATACATAACTTCTCAAACATTGAAGATACCTATGTACTTACATACATACATAATATAATATGAAAAAAAAAAAACAAATCCATTCAACTGAGCGTAATGACAAGGCCGAAATACGGCATTATTCAAATGGGTCACCAAACAATAATTCTCAGCGAAGTTTCAGTCAGGTGAACTTTCGCAAACTTCACACATTTAATTTAACTTTGTTCCCGGCTACGAAGTCTGCGACTTTCCTGAAAAATTGCATTAAGACCACGTTTTTTCATACCTCGTCGTCGGGCAGTGTGACCGAGCTTCCAATTTAATAATAATAAAGAAACAGAACGACCTGTATTATTTCTTTTTACGTAGCTGAATGTGAATCACTTCCTCGAAATTACACCTCGAATCTCGCCAGGTTATACATACATACATACATACGGAATATACAAAAAAAAAAACACAAGTTAAGACTTCTAAGCAGATTAAGGAGAGTCATCTTAATAAATTTGAAGAAAGTTTGCGGTGAAAAATTATTTAAATAATGCTCTATTTTATATTCTTCGAAGGCGCCTTTTAAAAATTCGTTTTATTATGAAAATTTTCGGCGAGAGAATAAAGAATCGTTTTTCGGCGGAAAAACAAGGAGATCGTCTTCCTCGCGCGAGTCCTGGCCATTTTCGGATTTCAATAACACCCCACAAAGGATCGGAGACTAGACTTGATCCATCATAATATGTATTACGTTGCAGTTTTGAAGCCATCCCTTAACGGATAAAAACGCTTTTTAATTTCCCAGATTAGATCTACGTGAAAAAGGTCGAAAACATACTGCGTACCGCAAATTTCAAAGAAAAATCTCCGAACGAATGTCTGAAATAAAAAAATAAGAAATAGTATGAGAAAGGTTTTTTTTACAAGTGTTTTCATTCTTAAGAGGGCTGTACACCCGAAACCTTAATTTTGTTGCCGTTCCTTTCTTCGATATATATAATGAGTAAATGTATATATTGAGTGAATGCGACAATATATATCAATATATATATATATATATAT
Source organism: Arctopsyche grandis (assembly GCF_051622035.1). NCBI lineage: Eukaryota > Metazoa > Arthropoda > Insecta > Trichoptera > Hydropsychidae > Arctopsyche > Arctopsyche grandis. The sequence continues at coordinate 8,937,305 of NC_135367.1, forward strand.
ATATATATATATATATATATATATATATATATATATATATATATATATATATATATATATATATATATATATATATATATATATATATATTGAGTGAATGCGACAGTTACGCTTCGACCAGATAATACGTATTTTAAATCGACAAAATCGAGGTTTCGTATTCTCCAATTTTCTCCTCCGAAACTGGACCAATTTTTAAAAAAATTTCATCATCAGTATGAGAAAGATATTTTCTGTGCAACTATGGGCGTATTTTTTTTTTAATCAACCGTGAAATAAGCACGCTGGACTCTTTTCGTGGGTGTAAAAAAGAGGCGATTTTATAGATGTTTGGCGGCTCCTAGCTCCTATAAAAAATAACTAATCAAAAAAATAAAACAATAGATGCATCCCAATGGTGGATATCCATAGCATATTAAAAATAATTTCTCAAGTGACATAATTGAGGAAGGGAGAAGTCTAATACGTTTGTATGGACAAGGCGCTGATGTCCAGCCCTCTTAAGAAGGCAAACTCTACTAATTCTATTCAGTAGGTTTTAAATGTAAACATTTAAACTAGTCATATATACATAATATCGCTATTCTGTGGGTCTGTGTGTGTGTCTGCGATAACGCTCGCCGTACTATAATAGTCGTTTCGATTCAACATACATATGTATGTAAGTCACAGCTAAACAAAATGTACGAATATAACACTGTTTGCCACCAATGTTTCCTCTAGGCAAGTCTCTGAGCATTTAGCGCCATGTATTGAAAATTTATTTAATTAATTAATTTTTCTATTGGTGTTTTATATTGTTTATATGTAGGTAGGTAAATAGTTTTTACCATTTTTTTTTCATATTAAACAATTAAATATAAATATTTAATTAAATATATTTAAAAGGTATTTGAAAAAAATTCGACCGCGTGCCGATCGACCACAGGACCGACACATTTTTTTTTTATTTAATAACTTAATATGCCAACACTCATGCCATGATATTTCATCGGGTACAAAACTAGTATACATACATACATATAATAGTGATTAATAAATGTAAAAAAAGTGTAATTAAAAGTATGTAATGTGTGAAGTTGCAAGTGGGTGGCGTGAATGTCGTCGCGACCAGCCAGCTGTCATCACGTCGATTTGACAGACGATTATGATGAAATTTTGATGATTAAATTTCTCTAGAATCATGTTGGAGACTCTTGCTTACTTAATTATCAGCTAGCCACTGTATGTCAAGAAAATATCAAAACAGATTGGTTCAAAATCAGCTCAAAAAATTGGCAAATCAACAAATATCTAATGAAACTAATAAAAACCTTATATATATTTAGAGGTAATTATATACCATCGTAAGATGAAATCAATGTACATGTATGTATGTATATATGTATTTATTTATTTTTAATATACAAGTATACCACAGTGTATACAAGTATACACAGGCCATAAAATATGTAAATAAAAAATAATTAATCTGAAAATCTCATTTATTTTTTTTCTTTACACATATATAGATATTCATTATAACAGTGACAGTTTTACTATATCATTTTATTTTGTGTTTGTCTTCGACGTTTCGGTTTTTTTGAAATCGATGTAAATTTTTTTATAACCCATATTCCTGTTACAAAGCTTAAATTAAACAACTATATTTAATAATAATATAATTACAAATAATTACATTCATATCAACTACATAACATTTGTTTATATGTATAATATATATTATTATACACAATCACACTATATTTGTATTATATAAAAATATTACAATATATATATATGTACGTAAATAATAATTACATTAGGGACTTGTCCCAATTACTATATAATAATAATAATAAAAATATGACAATTATGATCGATAATAGTTCTTTTTGCAAAATTATAAGCTAAACACAGTTCGAAATTAACACTTTGAGGTAAATTGATCAAATCAACACATATGTACATATGTATATATATCGAAAAAGATTAATCGAATGATGCACTATTTATTAATCGGTTTAGGATTGTAATTAAACTAGGGACAGTGAGTTTGAGAACTTTTTGAGAGCAAGTCAAAAGTTGGTAACTAAAAGGTGAAAAGAAATTAGAGTAGAGCAAAAGTTAAAAAAAAAAAATGAAACAAATTGACAATCGTTACTGTCGAAGCTTTTTTTCATATTACATAAATATGCAATTTTATAATAATTTTTAACATTAAATGTGTAAAATAAAATTTTGATTATCAAAATATGGAACACTTCAAAAATTTCTGGCTAAATTCTATCTACATTATTGTTTTTAATTATATACGATTTGAACGGATGCTAAAAGCACTTGCCTATAAAATTTTCAATAATACACGCCGATCCGTCTCTAGCTAAAATTCAGTTAAAAAGATTTTTATAATACTTCATCCATCGAAGACAAAGCATTGTGAGAAAATACGACAGATTTGATCTCTGATCATTTTTTTATCGATTAGGTAAGCAAATTTTTGATAAATTTTTTTCTCATCCGGAAAACTAATCCTGGATTTAAAATAACTGAATTTCTGTAATAAGGCAGATCTCGCTTAACAAATGGATCGTTTTTTAATTGACGCCTTTACTTCTCAAACTTTCATGAACTCACGGTTTAGTTAATCCACTTCGTAGCCGTGCGCCCACCGGTGGGCGCTTTAGCTAGGTCGAAATTACCACGCGCTCGCCAGTGGGCGCTGTTGATACACCTTAAACGAAGCTAAATTACTTTTGGTGTATTTATAACGACATTTATGAATAGTTTTCAAAACAAATCTGTATTTTTCATTATTTTTTGAATACTTTCGATAGAGGTGTCTACATAAAAGTGCGGCGATGAAGTGGTTAGCATTCGTCAAAAAATAAGCATGGCTGAAAATAACTTTTCATTGTCTAAACTTTTTTTTTTAAATTTAATCTTCAATACAATTGCTTAAGTTTCGGTTAGCGAATCGACAACTGCATTCAAAATTAATTCGTTACAACGAGAGCTGCCTAATAAATTGATTTATTTTTACATATAATTGAACCCGATAAGGCAAAAACACCGAATTGCACCGAAATAATTTTGTGCATACACTATCGTATTATACACATAGCAAAATAATAGTAATAGTAATATAATTAACTACTTACGTATTAGTTTTTAACATTTCTTTTAATTAATCATAATTATTATATTTAACTACGTTACTTGTCAAGAAGCACACCATTCGAATTATAATAAATAATGAAAGTAATAGTCACGCACAATTTTCGATAGCAAAATATAAGTACACAAACACCAATTCATCAAATAGCTTTGTGTATAATAACTTTACAAATTGTACGAAATCAGACTTACTGTTTAAAAAAAAAGTCGAAAATTCATATGTACACGTATCTAGTATGTAGAGCAGATGTTTTTCATATTATTTTATTCGGTAAGAGACGAAACAAAATTTCAATAAAAATGAAGCCTTATAAATACATTTTATGGCACAATCTTATTTAAATTTTATTTATTAGCTGTAGATAAAAAAGAGGTATTTTAAATCATACGGAATTCAGTTTGAAAATTATATAGAGATGTGGTCCTCCAGTTTCGGTCAGAATTCATAATCATATATATGTATATATAATTTAAAATATTTATTGACATATCATCATAAGCACCATACATTTAAAACATGCACAATAATAATAATAAAAAAAAATTGTAAACACACAAGACTGGCGCACTAAATATCGAAATTGCGAAAAGGACGGATCAATCCAATCGTGCAAATTCGATATTGTCTACACAATTTATCATAAATTAGACCAGAATCGTACGCGATATTAGTAAAAATAATGAACACTTTTTTAATGAAAAAATTTCAATATTGATTTTTTTTTCTAATATTAAAATACCACAATTGAAACGAATCGAATCGTATAAAAATCGAGTGTTCCGAATAATATTCATAATATGTATATTAAGCACTTTTTTATAGGGTAATTCTATGTATGAAAGGAAACGTAAATATTCATCACCGAAACTCAATAATTGATAGGTTTTTTTTTTTACTAAAATAAATATATAAAAATTTGTATTATATTTTTATTTAAAATTATTTCAAATATCAAAGCTTTAAATCCTTGGCCATATTTTTAATGTAATTAAAATAAAATAAGTAAAGTATATAGTGGGGGGAATGAGTATTTGAAGATGTCGAATTCAATTTTGACGGAATTATCATTTTTGCACCTTAAAATGCTGATTTCTCCCGCAAAACAAAACCTATCATAATATAATTAGTTTAGAAATAAAGTCAAAGAGTTGAAGCTTTATTTTTGGCAATAATTTAAAGTAAAATTCATAAGCAAAATTTTTTTATGCGTATTTTAGTGAAAAAACTGCGTGTTTTGGGTCATGTTGGTGAATTCCGTTACCTTATGTATAAAATTGCGTGAAGAAAATGTTTTTCATTACGACCTTACGCTAAAAGAAAAAAAGATTCTTAAACTTGCAATTATTATTACATGTAATTATTTTAATGTATTGAGATCTTTGAGGCTGCGGCGGCTGTAACGTCAAAAGTGCACGTGTTAAAGTGCACTCGTTTAATTCAATTCATTTACTGAACTGCACGTATATGCATGTAAATGCAGTCAACATGAATAAAATCACCCGTTTTGTGAAAATCGTTTCATCTATGTATATTTATTATATGTGTACGTTTTTTTTATATACTTAAAACTTGCTATAATAAAAATGACTAAATACATAACTGAACGGCATTTTCATTCATTTACATAATAATTGACTAATATTCGTTATTTTTTTTTCACATTATCGTAATTTTTAGCTTAGCGACATAAAGTCTATGACTTTCACGTGGTAATATATGTATATATATATATATATTTTGAGCTTACAACTTAGTACAAAAGTTCACTTATAAAAAGAGCTTTAAGCGTGACGTACACGTCTCGTGTATTTATCACAAATAAACCAGGAAATGTATCCATCGAATACGAATAAAACTTTACACTAAATAAAATATATATATTATATATATGTATATACAAACACGCATACAGAAACACGCACACTGTAATAAGTTCACACAAAAAATCCACCAGAAATCAGTGAAAACATCAATCGAATCAAACTGTTTCTCACTTAAATTGTTCCGAGCATGAACTGACATGATATTTTCCTTCAAAGTTTAAACGCAATGCAAAGGTAAGGTTTCAGGTAATTTAATTGACTTCTGATGCTTTATATTAGTGTGTATGTGTATATATTAATTGCGACGTCATACATATAATAAAAGATATTTTTTAAATGTGTTGTAAGTTTGCGAACAAAATTGTGTAAAATAAATAGAAAATAGCACATTCTTTAAAAGTAATATTTTGAATCGCATTGTGAATTGAAGCTTTCCTCAACCTGAAACAATAAAACAAAATAAATTAATTAATATATTGAATATTTTTTATGTATTATAATTGTAAAAATATAAATGTTGATAAATATACTTAAATAAAAAAAATCTTATTATGTCATATAATATTTTGGAGTTTTACCAGTATGCCTATACAACCCTTATTGATGGTTAGGTTATGTTCGTTATATATTATGTATATTAATTAGATTTTATCAAAGTGAGTCTATTCAACGAATAATTAAACCTAATCTTGTTTAAGGACATTCTGGTAAAATCCAAATATTCACAGTAAATATGTACATCTGAACTTGTTTTTAATGAACACTGAATGAAATATGGAAATAAGGGTAATTATGAGCAAACAAAAAAATAATCATTTTTCAGACAAATCACTTCCTTTCAGTGCAAAATGGTTAAATATTGACGATTGCATAAGTTCGTGTCCGATTTTCATAGATTGCAACTATAAAAAAACGGTCAAGAACTTATGTAATCATATATTTTGTCATGATTTGGCTAAATTGAGCTGGATATGCAATTTAGTTCCCGTTTTCATATTCTGTCAAAGCACATTGGAAACTTTTTCAAAATAATGTCACATTTTTTTTGCCAATGTAATAAGTTACTGTACAAAAGTAGTAACTTCATATTTAATTCAATATCAATTCGTTTCTATAAAACTATTCTAAAAGGTATTGAATTGATTAAAATGAATTATGAAATTGCTTTATCTTTATGTTTAATATTATAAATTCTTTTGACTTGTTGGTCACTTTAAAAGACTACCCTAAACAATTAGGGATTGCAGAATTATCGCCATTACGTTTTAAGACCATGACAATTAATTTTATAAATAATTATTTTCTACAACTTCACCGATTAAAAATGTTGACTTTTAATTTAAAACGAAGTTTAATCATGTATTTCAAACTAAATATCAAGTTCTTTTAACCACTTCATCGCCATAGGCGTACCGGTCTGCGCTTCTTCGTATTTAAGGCTATGGCTCGAAATTAATTTGGGTTTCTTCACAGCGACATCTAAAAATATCCTGTGAAACTAATGAAATTGAAAAAAAGTCAATATTTTTCGTTAGTTTGTGATATATTCAAGAGGTAGTGTCAAGAGTTGCAAACAATTCAACTAACAAAAACAATTTGCTGATTACATTTCAGTACTAGCGATAGCCTATTTAAAACTACCGAGAGATGAATTGTGACCAAAACCGGTAAAACCGGCTTCGGTAGTCCGGTATTAGAATCCTTCATAAATACCACTAGTTGAAATGTCAACGAGAAAAGCATTAATAGAAAATGAAATTTAAAAAACGAACTTAAATTTGAAAGACAGTAAAAATAAGAATAACTAGTGTTGTGCCCGTTGATTTCAACTGGTGGCATATACTATATAAATAAAGTATAAGGTAATTTATAGGCACGCGCTTGTTAATGCGCTTGTTCACCCGTTCTAAATGATGAATTAATGTGTGTGTCAGATGCGCAGCGCATCTGACATTGACGTCACCCGTTCCAAGTTAGGTGCTCAATATCAGGAGCACATGTCAGACGCTCCACCCCCCCCCACTTCCCCTACACCCCACTTCCCTGCGTCTCCTCGGCATGATAAGTCGCCACGACACTTCTCTATAGCGAATGCTTAAAATGTACCTATTGGTCAGAATCGTTCTCCGTGACGAACCAGAATGTTAAATTACAGAAAACGCAAATATCGGAAGGCAAAGATCGAAAATCGAAAGATCAAAAAAAGGGTGCATGGTAAACGGTACATACTCACTTAATTTGCGCGAGCAGGATACAACAGGAACAAGAGGAAAAGCCTGTTCCTCTTGTTCCTGTTGTACCCTGCTCGCGCAAATTAAGTGAGTATGTACCGTTTACCATGCACACTTTTTTTTTGATATTTCGACTTAAGATCATTCAATTTTCGATCTTTGCCTTTCGATATTTGTGTTTTCTGTAATTTAACATTCTGGCTCGTCACGTAGACCCTGGTCAGAATGTATCGTAGTTGCTCTAATTGGTTAAACGATTTAGTCCACGTGGACCACTTCACGCTGATTGGTTGTGCGCTTTGTTCACGTATATTTATATGTATTAAATATCTCAAGGCACAACATATACTATGGTATTTTTAAAATATAGTCTTGATTAGCTGTACCTTGTGAGTCTATCAGAATTTTGCTTTAAAGATTCGATATTTCAATATAAAATTTATATTATACACTTGTTTTTTAAAACTATTCGGTATTGACGTACACGTAAGCTCAACAATGTAATTAAAAACGGTGAAGATAAGTAACCTTTAGTGAAAATAAATGGAAAAATGAAACCGCAAGCAGTCCCCCTCATCGACGTAGCGCATAAGACGAGATGTGCTTAATTGGGTGTCTAACGCGATTTGTAAAATATTTTACGCGGAAAAATGGGAAAACCAGCTTTCTGGGCGGCAGGTTGACAGGGCCGTACTCTTAAATAATTACTGAGCATAAAGGGCTCGCCGGAGCGGCAAATTCGACCGCTTAGAAAACAATTAGAGTGGATAAAAATCTGCAAACCCAGTCAAAATAACCCATTTTTTAAACTTTCTTCAGACCGACGACGTATAATTTAATTTCCCTCCCCTTCCGAACCTCCCCCCACGTCTCCACCCCACAGCTTCCACTGTGGCAGAGTCTGATGAGGTTTTTCGCTCAAATGAGCTCACTATTATTTTGTGTTTGAAAAGGTGGCTAAAAATTGGGCAATATTGTACTCAATGATGGCCATCAATTAGAATTCAATTGCCACTCTGACCTATTTGCCGAGCAAATAAATCCGGCAGCCCTAAAATAGTCCACCCCCTTTCCCTGTTCGTGTAGTTTGTATGTGTATTTTTGGTATTGGAAAAACTAGGTTTTCTATAAATATATACGTATTTTTCCCTTACATAATACCGGTTAGCTCACAGTTGTCTTACATTTGAATTGAAAGTCCCCTTCTCCACTACTCGCACAAAGTACAGAATAGAGACATTAGGTCCAGAGAACAAAATTTCTCAGCTTTCTCCCCTACCGGGTTACTAGAACATTCCTCCTATCGAAATATATATTTTTAGAACAGAATCGAGAGTAGCCCAAATTATACGGATATTCTCATTGTATGTATGTATGTATGTTCAAATATGCGAGCTTTTTGAATAGAATTGTAGATACCTAATCATTTGTATTATAGAGTTTGAACAACTATCTACGTACATATAACGAGTTATATTATATAAATTGTACAATAGAAATGTACCCAAAAAATAGTCTGTATCCACAGAAATAACAAATATAAATTTATTTAATATTATTAAAGTTAATTATGATAATTTTTCATGAAACTTGGTATGTCGAGCCTCTTTGTGATTACTATTTTTCTTACGGAAAATCTCTATACATATTTCGAAATAAGGCTGAAATGTCTCGCGGTCTAAATTCTAGACTCTTAAATGAAATTCATATTCGTATTCGATCATAAAAATTTTACTACCTCTCACGCATCTAACAGTTTTATTTTTCGTTTTCACACTAGAAAAATACGTAGTTTCAGTGTGAAAAAAATATTAGCAAAATATACATACATACATATGCAAAATTGATAAAAACACAACGGGCATTGATACTGAATACATATCGTATATACCAAGTATAATAGAATGTGTAATTGATGAACAATTAAATATTGTATCAATGGTGATAAATTGGGTGGTTTCGGAAACAAGTTGAAATATGATTTGAAATAAAGCTACAATACGAATAGTAATAATTAATTGGAATCGGAACTGAAACAGAAACCGGGAATCGGAACTGAAACTGATCTCTAAGAACAACATATGATCCTGGTATTCTAAAATTTGTTATTTTGAAATCTCCATACTTGTCAACGCGTCCGCCACATACCCACATACATACATACATACATCGAGTCCATTTTAATCATCATATGTATATAATATATATATATATATATAATATCGCTACTCTGAGATAACGCTCGCCGTACTATAATAGTCGTTTCGATTCGACATCAATATGTATGTCACAGCTAAAACAATGCAAAAAAAAAGATATATACGAATATAGTACTAATATAATAACAAAAGAAAAAAACTTGTATATATACTGTTTGCTATCAATGTTTCCTCTAGGCTAATAGACGGCGCATTTACGCTAATAGAATTCTCTGAGCATTTAGGGAAATCTATTGAAAATTAATTTGTTTAATTAATTGTTCTATTGGTGTTTTATATTGTTTATATGTGGATAGGTAGTTTTCACCATTTTTTTGTCATATTAAAAAATTAAATATAAATATTAAATAGTTAAATATAAATATTAAATAGTAGTAAATGTTTCGATTTGACATACATATGTATACACGTCACAGCTAAACAAAACGTACGAATATAATAACAAAAGAAAAAAACTTCTATATATACTGTTTGCTACCAATGTTTCCTCTAGGCTAATAGACGGCGCATTTACGCTAATAGAATTCTCTGAGCATTTAGGGAAATGTATTGAAAAATTATTTATTTAATTAATTTTTCTATTGGTATTTTATATTGTTTATATGTGGATAGGTAGTTTTCACCATTTTTTTGTCATATTAAAAAATTAAATATAAATATTAAATAGTTAAATATAAATATTAAATAGTGGTAAATGTTTCGATTCGACATACATATACACGTCACAGCTAAACAAACGAATATAATTACAAAAGAAAAAACTTCTATATATACTGTTTGTCACCAATGTTTCCTCTAGGCAAGTATTGAAAATTAATTTAATTAATTAATTTTTCTATTGGTGTTTTATATTGTTTATATGTTTATATATTATTGTTTATGTATATGTAGGTAAATAGTTTTTACCATTCAACAATTAAATATAAATATTAAATTAAATATATTTAAAAGGTATTTGAAGAAAAAAATTCGACCGCGTGCAGATCGACACATTTATTTTTTCCTTTAATAACTTAATATGTCAATGATATTTCATCGGGTATAACACTAGTGTATATGATTATTGTATATGATTATTGGTATAAAAAGGTATTCGTTGCGTTGAAATATTTATAAAAATTGTCAATTATGTACATATATGTCAACGTTCGATAGCTATACAGTATGTAGTTGGAAGAGGTGAGTCGACACCCTATAAATAAAACATAAACACAAAGACGCTAACTAAAAATAAGAAGAGAAATGAATTCCGGACATAAGAAAACGGGGGCGCGTAAAAAGCGAGTTCGGCGAAACTGGGCGAGTGCGAAATGGCACGTCGATTTTCGCACGCAAAGTTAGCGTACGAACACTCGTTCGTTCGCTGGAGATATCGCATGGAGAGAGAGAGGAGAGAAGGCACATTTCAATGGGGAAAAGCGTTTCAGTCGACGAATCTTCACCGCGGCGCCGGCTCGGGGCGTCGCCCCCACCCCGGAAGAGCGCCCCCATGTGGGGGCTCCGCCCCCGGCCGCGAGACAACCCCCCAGATCTGGCGGCGCCGCGTCGGTCAGCCACTGGGGCCATCTATCTCCCGATGCTTTAAGAGCCCCCGTTATCTGTGGACCACGTGAAGAAGCTTCCCAGATATAGCACGGGAGGGTTCCAGGGCTGACAATGGGGTGGGGGTGACTTTCGGTGGGGGCGCCGGCCTCCTGCGTCATCCCCTGCGATTCCCCTGCGATGGAGGGGGAATCGTAAAATTTGATAGAATTAATAATAATAAAATAAACCATTGCCACCGAAATCTGACTTCGGGATAAAATCGTACGAGGAGTCTCCCGCCCGACTCCCACCCGTCATCACCCCTTCCTGTGGAACTGTCAGCGATTAATAAAAGCGATAATTTTAATATAATATGCGTGAATTCGTTATGGCTTATGTAAAATCGGGAAATATTACAACGGATTCGCATTGGATACAAATTTACAATTGTATTCATTATACATATAAGTAGCCTTGAAAGCTTGTATGTAAGAGCTGTGCAATTGGTTTCTGGAATATTATAAAAAATAAAAAACCTCGATTCTCTAGAGTAAAAGTACTATTTCCGGTTCAGATAAAAACATTTAAAAAATATAAGCTTATAAAAATTATTATTTATATTACATGTAAAAAAATTTCAGTCCAATTTAGTTAGCGGCTTGTGAGATAATTGAATTCAAAAACTTAAAAAAAGAGGCACCTATAAGGGGAGGTACCATTTTCAGTCAACTTAAAAATTTGAAAAAAAATTACGTCGTGTCGATAACAATTTCAGTAACCGATACTAAGTTTCAGTTCGATAGGACTAATGGTGTTTAAAATATCTCCAAAATACATAGACACACACACATTTTTTCTAGATCAAGAATCGTGATCAGTAATAGATCGAATCAGTCAAAATCTCGAGTTCGAATTTTCGCATGATCACAAAACTTCATCTATTGTTACTACGTATGTATAATAAATAAAGAAAAAAAACTTTTTGAATGATTTGATATGTAATGTTAATAATTTTAACCTACGTATACTTGAGTTCTAATGGGAGATTTTGATCATTAATGTATGTACATATGTAGGTTTGCCCATTGAGCTTACAAAAACTTATGCCATAACAATTTACATATATGTACATATACAGCCCCAATTCTTTTAAAATATTATGGGTGTATATTGATTATTTACTGCAAATTATGTTGAGATTGAAAAAAATATATGTATTTTTTTTATTGCCTTACATGTGAGTTTTTTTACTTTTTATAATATATGTATATATTAAATAATAAATATACACAGAATATCAATTTTAATATTGATGGCGTTTAATATTTATGTTTTAATTAAAACTATATATGAAATTTTTGTTCAATACGCATAAAGGTTTCTGAGAAAAACATAAAGACCTCGATTCTCTAGAGTAAATGTACTACTTACGGTTGAGGTAAAAATAATTAAAAAATATTATTGTTTAAAATTTATAATTTCTAGTACATGTAAAAAAATTCAGTAGAACCGGTTGAGCAGTTTCGGAGATAATTAAATCTAAAAAACACTTAAAAAAGTGGATACCTATAAGAGATGGTACCAATTCCGGTCAACTTAAAAATTTACATCATATCGATTAGCATTTCAGAAACCGATACTAAGTTTCAGTTCGATCCCCAAAATACACAGAAAACACGCACAAACTTTTTACTAGATCATGAAAACGTGTTCAGGGATCGATTCCGAGTTCAAATCAGTCAAAATTGAGTTCGAATATTCGCATGATCACAAAACTTCATCTATTGTTACTACATACATAGATAAAGTAAAAATCTGTTTGCCAGGGAATAGGATATTTTAAAAATATTATGCAATTTAAAAAATACAATATAATTTCAGGACTTCTTATGCTTTCCCATTGTATTATTGAATTTTAATTTGATTTAATAATTTTTTTTTCTAGTGATATTATTTTCTATGCTATTTTTACTATTTTTTTCTTAAAGAATTTTTAGACCTCAAATATGATTAAAAAATATTTTTATTACATACATACTACATCATATGTGTCATGATAGGAATTAACCCAAGGCGACACATATAGTAAGATTACTTTTGTATATATTATATGTAAGTATTAACAATTATTCAAACACAATGGGACGTAGAATACAATAGAGACAGCTATGGACAATCAAATTTTTTTTTATTGATATACAGCAAATTTGCAAAAAATAAATTATGTAGGAAGCATATTTTTATAAGATTCAACAAATTCAAGATGCTAATAAATCGAAATTGCGAGAAATTGATTTAGAGGATACCGATTTATTGAATCCTTAATCCAACAGTTATAAAAATCGGAAAATTCGAACAGGAGACGGTAAATCTGTGTTTCAACCACAAGGTCTCGCCAACAGCGTATTTCGCCGGGACTTAAACCCACGACCTCTCTACTAGTATGCAATAGCTCTACCAGTGCTCTACGCTGTGGCTATATAAATACATTCCCAAAGGAAAAAAATATTATTATACTTTTACAATCAGACTGGTATTTGATTTAAAAAAAAAAAACGGACTGTAGTGCATAATATACTGTATGTATTTCAAATGGTTTGTATTCACCAAGTAAGTACCTTTATCAAATAAAACTACTAAATTGTTACTACTATACATATGAACTTATGGACTTCTAAACACACCTATATACCACTGAAAAGTTGCGAGCCGAACAGAAAAGTTCCACACTCAAACTAATCAGAATTATTTATTACTTATAATTTGCAGCAATTTATCAAAATATATAAATCAACTGCGGACACGAATCCATAGAAATTTTATACATCTTTAAACAAATTATAATCCATGGTATACCCAAATTAAGTATTTCAATATCAAAATTATACATATTTCATCTAACATTTCCGTGTTGCGAAATGTGTTAAACAACAAGTATCAGACGACATGCCGAATGAATTCCAATGTCAGATTACGAGCAGTGCTCATGCATTGTAATTGCATTTTCATTAAACGAATGTTCGATAAAATCGTCATTACTATACTGATGTCGTGCTACACGACCGTTAGCTGCAATAAATAATCAATAAACACTCGATTCCAATATCGGTGGCTATCGGTGTGATTTTATGTAGTGAGAGATTTCCCAGACCAGATTGCAGGCTGTAATGTGGACTTTGCGTTTCAGCCCGCGAACAATTTTGTTTCGATTTTTTTCAGCAATGCACAAAACTTGCATGAAAAATCTGAGCGGCTTTCACTGGTGCACGCTTCCGGGTCTTTTGTAATATTTTTTATACCTATGCATGTGTATTTTTGTCGTAATGATGAAATGCTACAATATGTATAATAGGAGTCTGGGTGGTATTGCCGGCAAGTCTACTATTCATTGCAATGAAATGGCGCGAAAGTCTCAAGACTAACAATTGTGTGTGTAGTAATGATGGTACTGCATCAGTATCGAGCTTTTATAATGGGAATATTGAATGTCATATATTGAAAAATTGTATGAAAAATAAGTTTTGCTATTAATAGGGGTTGGAAAATAGTTAAAATATCTAATTCTAAACACTTCTGTTAAAACTTATATACATGAGAGTCTTCTTAAGGATATACTAAGGTTGATCGTCAATACTCTCAACATGTAGCCATCGTTTTCCATCAATAAATGTAGTTTGAAGATTCAAAATTTCATACTTATGTGAAGAATGACTTAAGTTTTGGTGTTATTAAAAATCAAAATACACAAAATACACAACGTAAGTACACAGATTTTAAGATTGCAATTCAACTCATGAGAGCATAAGGTTTTTTAAATCGAGATTATATTTTATCGTCTACCAATATTCTTCACTTAGCAGTAATGCAAGTTTTGCTCAACCGAAGCTCAAAGCAATAAAAGTTTGATTTATTACACATTTAAACGAAAATGCACTTTAAGAAGTTAAATATTATACATCTATTGAAACAGCATATCAAAGACAATTTTATATTTATATATAGAGGTTTACGCGATATACGTATGTTTATATTTTTAAATCAAAAATGCCACTTTGCCTGAAGAAAAAGATCTTCGATCAATGTGTTTTGCCAGTGATGACGTATGGATGTGAAACTTGGATATTGAACGCCAAGTTGCAACACAAAGTTCAATGCACTCAAAGAAGTATGGAACGTTGTATGCTTGGCATAACGAGGAAACACAGCAAACGGAATATGTGGGTGAGAAATATGACAAGAGTAGTGGATATAGTGAAGAGATTGAAATGGCAATAGGTTGGCCACGTGGCTAGAAGAATGAACAAAACAAGTGCTAGAATGGTACCAGAGATAATGCGAAAGGGTAAAAGAAAGACCGCAAGGAAGATGGGTAGACGAAATTAGGAAAATGTGTGGGGTGAGATGGATGAGAGTTGCGCAAAACAGGGACGAGTAGAAGCGTGTTAGAGATGTCTTCATCCAACAGTGGATGGTGGATAGCTTTAGATGATGATTTGTGTATATAGAGGTTATAAGTCAGTCGATATTACTAACAAACTAAGAAACTACTGTTACGTACGCCGCGGATTAAGCGAATATAATCCCAGAGACTGTGTGACCGTTCAAGGATTATCTGTTTAACGGATATCTGTTAACGGATTAACTAAGTGCATACCGTGCGACTGGTATAATTAGTTTCAAGGATTAGCGACAGGCTAAGTGCAAGTAAGCTAAACATTGATTGCACTTCTCATACCGTGGGAATACATATCCGAATACGTGACTATACAGTAGGTAAACAGATTAGACGTCCTGAGAGATCTACCCCTTATAAGGCGGTACGTAAGCGATATCATGTCATTCTGGACTGAGCACTGCCAGTGCGTGTATCTCCTTAATCATCAATAAATGCTGTGAAACGACTGTTGGGCTTTTACTTGGATCCTCCACCCACCCCTACGCAACACTACTAACAACCATACTAAGAGTCTCGGTGATAAGAATAAGATATCTTTAATGTTCAGATATAAACCAAATTTGATTGAGATGGTCGAATATATTATATACATAGGTACATATATAAGGAGTGTTTGAATATGTAACATATGAAATATATTTTGAACATTTTAATAGAATTGTATATTAAATAAGTCTTTGAAATATTCCTCCTGTAGTCGATCTTATTGTAGCGTGAGACTTATAAGAACCGAGCATGCAGTCGCATTCGTGCAATGTGTTTATAACATTGAAAGGACGTAAATTATTTATATATTTTTTAAATTATTTCCAATTTAACTATATAATATTATTACAATATAACTCAATTCAAGGTCTTAAATAATATTACTGTAAGCTTTGCTTTCCATAACATGACGTTGACAAGTACCTTTATCGTCTAAAAAATATAAATTTCTATTAATATTAAATTAATAAAATCAGCAACTGACGCATTTTATATTAAAATTTTATTAATCTAAATATTTCAAAATACGAAACAGTAACTCAAAACTAACAAAAAATAAAAGTCTAATTCTACCGACCGCTATTATACGCACGAACAATGTTGTATTTCTTGACCAAAATGCAATGCGAAACTGAAACGAAATGTAATTGACCATCGCAGGTCGAGTGGGGGGTGAATGCGATAGCATGTACATTTTATATAAATCTTATGCTAGATCGATTCGTCTACATGTATAGGTAATATGCCTTAAGCATTAGCATGTACTGAAAATGATAAATAAATATAAGAATAGATCGTGAACAAACAATAAAAAGCTTTTAAAACACAAACAAAAATGTAGCTTCAGGTCTATGTAGTACATGAAACATCTGGCAAGTACTTCGCCCAGTACTCCGTATTCCAGAATGGTGTTTCAGTACGGAATGTATGAACGTTTGTATGTATAGCAAGTAGGTATATATGAAGGCAACAAGTGGCCGTATTTCGGTTGTTTACGGATGTGCCATCGGATCAACAAGCTGCTCCTCAGCCACTCTATGCAAACATGAATCAGAAGACAGTATTTACTCCTCGATGGTTAATGCCATACTTAGCTTACGACACTCTGTCAAAACCCACTGTCGAGAAAAGTATCCACGAAATGTTTATTCCACGTGTCGTATTCAATAAAGTCATCTTTGGTTATGTAGAATTATATTTAGTATTTTATTATAATTACTAGCTGAACCCGGCATGCATTGCAATGCCAGAATAACGCATTCAATTCCCGTTCCCGTTCCCGTTCTCGTTCCCGTTCCCGTTCCCATTTGTCGGAAAAACGCAGGCAGCGAACACATTTGAATTTATTGCGTTGCAATGACACTCATTCCTGTTTTTCCCGTTTCCGGGTGATTTTTTTCACAGTAATCTTCCCGGACATGCATACAACAAATCCTGAAAGTTCCATCGCAATCGGTTCAGTGGTTTACGAGCCTATTCAATATATATACATATATACATATATACAATATATATACATATATATATGTATACAGAGATATGAGCCGCTATATTTGAAATTGGAATTAAAAGTTCACTTTTCATCATTTCGAGAAATATCTTGCAAAATAATAAATATAATGTTTTGCGTTTTACAATATTTAAAAATACTGGTGGCTTGTAATACGTTTATTCTGTTTTTCCGAGATTCTGGACATATCGAATTAAAATAAGTGGTAAACAATTCGTGAATTAAGACAAACAGAAATAATGTTTTTGCAAATAAAAATTGAACTTTTCCCACTTTCAAATATAATGGCTCATATATTCCAAGCGTCTTTGCAAGCCAACAATATTGATTAAAGTCGTTAACTTTAAAGAGTTTTAAGTACCGGTTAAGGATTTTGTATTAATTAAAGTGTAAGTGTTAGAGGCTTAATATTTATTCCACTTTTCTTCATCTCGAGAAATATCACGCAAAACATTAAATATAATATAATATAATGATTTGCGTTTAACAATACTTAATAATGGCAGACGATACATTAACGTATATTGATGACCAAAATGAGCAATATGGCAAAGTATGAAAACGATCGGATAAGAGATATAAAAATTACCACTAACACGAAAACCATGTAAAATGCAAAGGAGGTATGTAAAAATACTAGTGGCCTTTAATACGTTTATTCTGCTTTTCCAAGATTCTGGTAATATCGAATTAATAGAAGTGAGAACAATTTGTGAATTAAGTCAAACAGAAATAGTGTTTTTGGAATGATTATTGGACATTCGCCACTATCAAATATAACGGCTCATATGTAGTTATATCTAATCGATATGTTAGAAGCTTGCTTCGATGATTAAAACATATGTATTAGGATGCAATATGAAATGTGCTAAGTCCCTCGTATAGCAAAAATATTCTAGGACACTTATGTATACTGGTCAGAAATAAATTCAAGCAATTAAAAATTTTGAACAGCCGAATAAACTTCTCCTCGGCCAAGTAAGTGTCCATTCGGTCCAAATTCCGCGCACGTCAAAACCTAGGTATATTTCGTAGAATTAATTTCAGTTTCGTTTTTTTTAAATGGAGTATACATATAATATTTTTTTTTGTCTTAAAATAATATTTAATTTATATAATTAAATATGTTCCAGTATTTAATAGCTTTAATTTTTAATATAATATAAAATAAAACTAATATACAAAACATTCACGTTTTGAATTTAAGCTCTTATTTAAGAACGTATGTACATACATTAATTACAATCAGATTTATAATATTTGTTTCAAATTATATTATCAGATTGTACTCGAGATATATGTAGATACTATAATAAAGAAAAAATATAAACAAACTGAAAATCGTTCATGTTTGTATAATTTTGAATTATAATATATATAAAAACGGACGCAATGTATGTTCGTGGGTATGTGCGGTGCATCGACAAGTATGGAGATTTATATAGGGATGTGGCGTGACGACCAATCGTGTCGAGAAGACACGGGGAGTGGTGTGGAGCATCTGAGATGTGCTCCTGATATTGAGTGCCAAGTTAATACGTGAGCGCGCGCACCTATAAATTGCCTTACATTATATTTATATATTACATATAACTTTATTTTAATTCCTTTGCGAAATCACCCGTTGAAATCAATGGGCACAACACTAATTCTTTTTTTTGTTGTTATTTATAAAAATCAGTAAAAGTGATCGATCAAAATAAAAAGTCGATATATTATGTAGGTAAAGTTGACATGTGATGGTTTGATTATACTTGGTTAGGTTAAATATGAATTATTATTAATTGGTTATTATTGACGCAAAATATACATGAACAGTAGTTAATAAACAATTGTACATATATATCCTATTAATAGTAAAGTAAAAATGATCATAGTAAATTAAATTAAAAAAGTTGAAAAGTTTTTCTTATTGTATTAAAAATGCGGTATTAAAGTTCGAAAAAAAATAGCACAAAAACACGTATAATTATGTACCGTATATACATATGTACGTATTATTATATTTATGGTAAAAAAGAAGAAAATTTAATCCAATATTTGATTGTTTTCTTTCTATCTAATGTACTTTTCTATATCACTTTTTAACTTTTCCTCTTCACTTTTTCCCCTATTCATCTCGAAAAAAAAGTTACAAGAGCGTCATAAAATTTTACAACTATAGTTAAGACTTCCGAATACATATAATATGATAAATCAGATCACTTTGCTCCAGTATTAAATCGACAGGAACGGATCGAACAAGTGCAGTCAGTTTAGCACACCAATATGGGAAAGTTTCGCGAGAGGCTCTTTAGCTTGCCGACATAAATTGATAAAATTTTTAAGTCGCGGCGTATTATAATAATAAGGCCAGACGGAGTTTACCGCAAAGGAAAATGCACACTCGAAGCAGTTGACTTATATTAAATAGAAGACCTAATAAATCCAGACAAAGGGGAGGGAGGCAGCAACAGAAGAAAAAGTTGGACAGCGAGTTCGTTACGCGAATTGCGCAACTTTCAAGTTTTCCCGGTTCGGTCGCGGAGAGGAGTCGGAAATTGCGTCGATATAACTGCTTATGGTGCAATTGTGCAACTCGAAAATTTGCATGCCAATAAGTAGGATTCACGCGAATCAAAGCCTCATATTTTAGCCTTCGAGGATTAACAGTTATTCATATTGCGAACGGCATATACATACATATATACAATTCGTCGAACTTGTTTAAAGTTTTATTTAAACATTGGTATTAAATGTGTCGTGTGCATTATTTAAATTTGATTCGGTCATATTTGAGACGATATTCTTGGAAAGCTGTGTGCTTGTTTTAACGGTTTTGAAACCTTTGGAAGCTGTTTTAAAATCATATGTATGTCATTATGTAAATACGTATGTACATATATGCATACATTTATGTATTAGGATGGTCCGAAATATTATTTTTTTGTATATATAATATAATATATGGAATATAGCCAAATACTTTAAGGGATTTACCCGTGGAATAAGTATATAATACATATAAATAATAAAACAGTGAGTTTTTCATGTTTATATTATAAAATATGTATTTCCGCCCGCTTAAGGTTTAGATATGATTTTAATAATATTTTTGCTTATTTTTTATCAAATTCAAATGACAAGGCTGGTTTATTGGAATACGTTCGGTTTTTTCGCTGTAAAAGTTTCGGTATGTTCTTTCATGTTCGGCTTTTCTACACATTTTCAACTAATCTTTGAAACAGGGTTTCCCAATTGTTATTTGCAACCCCTAAGCTACTTTACAGTTCCAGAGGGTGAATTGGTGAATTGTTTGGATTATTATTCTTATTTTTTTTCTCATAAAAGTTTATATTACACGCTTTCACAATGTCTCATATACTTTGTCACTTCAATAATAGATTAAATAAAGTAAAATGTGTCAAATTTTGCCACAACATATTATCAATGGAGAAGAAATTCTTCAAAGTGTTATTTGTATCAAAGTTTTGTTGAATGATTCTATGAAACCGGCAAAGTTGAAGCAACATTTGCTGAATGTTCATCTAATATCACAAGGATTTTTTTTATGAACATCATGGAAATTCTCTCAAAAAATGAAGCTAGATCCAATAGAAGATTTTCACGAAAAAAAGTAGCGTGAGGAGTTTCCGAGATGGAAGTGAAAGATGCAGCAGTATAAAGAAAGAAAGAAGCACGGTAAAGATCCGCTGAATATTTATACACAGCATGTATTCTCAGCACAGAGAGATGATTGGTCGATGGGTCGCGAGACCTTATTGGTTGTAGTATACGGTTTATTAATATGGCGAGGCTTTTTGATCCACTAATCCACTTGTGATAATGATTAGTTATAGTTGAAGTGTATTTTACTTATAGTTATAGTTGAAGTTACTTATAGTTATAGTTAAAGTGTATTGTAACTACCGTTATAGTTGAAGTGTATTTTCAGTTGTAATATATTTTGACTATATATGTATGTACTGAAAATACAGTTTAAGTATAAGTAGGTAGCAGGTAAGATGGCAAGGTTATGCTTTCGTGAAAACGTCATTCGACTAGTAAATTGAGTTGGAAAGTCATGTCGTTGAATTGTATTCGAATATGAATGACCCGTTGGAATATATGTATTACAACTAGTCAAAATGTATTAGACTTCGACTTTAACATACATAAGTGGGTGCATTCTCTGAATTTATTTCATGACACATCATAACGGTTCGTTTCGAATGAAACAAAATAAAGCAACGAATTCAAATCGCGAAGAAAAACGTCGACATTTCTTTTATACATACAGCCAGTCGCATTACCATTGCATTACAAAACCAAATTACAAATATTCATAATGTTCGTTAAATATCAAATAAAAACTTTTGATTTGGAGCTTCGTTATTATAATTCAATTGAATTAAGGACAAAAGCCCGAAAAAGGAGGCGAAAGAAAAAAATATGTAATAAACTCGAGTGGCATGTCTTCTTCGTTGACATTTCGTACCCGACGGTTCGTTATAAATAATGTAACAGCGACGGGAGAGGGTCGGTGGCCAACGGAAAAGAAGTCCCTCATCCCCTCAACCCTCCCGCTTCGAACGCATACAATGCCCCATTTCGCGAATCGTCATTCGGGGATATTTAGGTAAAATCAGCGGATGACGCTGGCCGACGAGATTCGCGCGATATTTGCCCGAGACAAACTTTTTCACGCGAAAATCTAAATTTCAAATGCGCCAACGCCGAGATCGAACCCAGTATTGACACTTCCTCAAAGAAGTAGAAGCCAAAAAAAAATTTACATTTTCGTATATATGTAATTTCCTGTGATGAATTCGGTTGACTCCGAGCCGGGGGAAAATAATGAGTCCCATTCAACGTTGAATATGGTCAATTTGCGATGAGAATAGTTAGCGAGGTTTCGAGAGACGTGCAAAAGTGTCACTGAATGTTTGCATCAAAGTGAAATTATAATATCTCGAAAGCGGGCGAACGCGAGAGGGGGTGGATTTGATTAATTGACCGCGCGTTAAGGGTCGTCATCGAGGAGGGGAGCTTAAGGTGAAAAAAAATGCAACACAATTCTGTGAACGATTCTTAAGGGGTGTTTAGATCGATGAACATGAATATGAATATTGATTTTTTTTACAACACATTGTTCTCCACTTTAAAATATTGTTGCGTGGACGTGAAGAGGGGCTTCCAGGATCGGAGAGAAAGACGCAGCTAGTGTTGCAGAAGTTGTTTATTGGTCTGCAATCGTCGACTCTCCAGCTCCGAATGCTCTACTGTTCGAGAGCGCTCAATATTTATACTCATCGGGCGCTCTCCGTATACAGATATTCGCGAGATTCTATTGGTCGATGAGTCGCGCAATCACTATTGGTCGATGAGTCGCCACTCACCTAATCTCTACTTTACAATATCATATTTATTTATAAGTGGGTATGTATTTATTTGAAATTTAGACCTTTTTAGTATTACAGGTAATTCCTAATGCACCACAATACAAAAGAACAAAAATAATATATGTACATACATGTATATGTATATGTAAGTAAGAGAAACACTAAGCATTTAACACCCTTACGAAACCAAAGTGTTATTCATCTTTTCCAATTATGATGATAATAATCATGAGGACAGAATATCAGACAAATAGGTTAAGATAATATCTGATAGGTTAAGAAAATAACATTCGGAAACGGCAGCAATGATTGCATATAGAAATCGGATAGCTTTTGGTATGGGAGCCATCCAATAAAGGAATATGCGGGAAGTACAACTATCAAATGATTACTATGCACATTATTATTTTTATATATATGTATGTATATATATGTTTTATTTTTGCTATGTCTAATTTCTTTAGTTACTATTTTGTTTCTTTTCTTTTCTGTTATATTTTTGACCATTGTGGCGCATTAGGAATTCCTGTAATGCTACAATGGAACAAACTTTAAATAAATAAATAAATTATTAATTCCAGCAACAAGGAGCATGACTCATTGCTACTTAGAAGCAGGAGAACGAAACTAATCAATGAGAAGTTTCTGTGAAGTTCTAAGGAATTATGCTTAAGCATGCCCCAAAGTGGGGTAGAAGTATGGGTAATATCCATATAGGAAACCATATACGTATACTCTTTCCTATATAGGAAACGAAAAAATGTTTATGCATTTTCCCAATCAATATTGATATGCTTCACATACATACAATAGCACACAATAGCATTAAAAATCCAATGTAACTTTTTAAAACGTTATTTTAGTAAACGGAGTAAGTTTAGAATTTTCTATGACTTTCACTAGGTTTATAACGATTCGATGCGCGTTCAGTATTCTTGTCGATTTGCGGAGAGAGAGTTGACGGATGAGGGGTTAGAATATAATGTACATACATATAATATTAAAATGAACAAAATTTGATTTTATCTATGGAAATACTTCAGATAAATTAAAAAAGCACCAATATATATAAATCAGCAGTATATGTAGCTCGGTGGTTGCGTTATTGTTAATCCACTGAGAGGTTCTCGGGTTCAAGCCCTGGGTTGATTTGTGACTGCACCGTGTGACGGTTGACATATATTGTAATTATTTTACATAATTCGACGTTTAATACAGGATAAAACGTTTTATATATGTACATAGGTAATTACAATAAACCTTGCAGAATTCGCATTATTTTTGTTTAAAACACACATTTTTAACTGGACGCTTGGCGTCCAGCACAGTGGCTAGCGGATTTTTAGCACAGTAAGGCAAGTGTTAAAATGTTCCGGTTATGAATAGCGCAGTTTGTACACGTATGGGTATTTCCATAATAGGTTAAAGTTGCGATCTAATGATTAATTTCCGAACCACGACGACAAGCGCAATGAAAGGAAAACTTTCCCTTGAAACAATCCTTGAAGCCCCCAAACTAAAAAGACGACACTGAAATCTTTAATTGCTTTTTTTTTTCGCCATCCCCTTCGTCCGCGAATTAAGTGATTAATTATGTGCAAACGCACAACGCCGTAAGATCCTCTATAAGTGATCGCCCGTCCTAAATTAAGGACAGGCCCGAAAGAAAATTAATCTCCCTCGCGGGGTGGAGGAAGGAAGGGAAGAACCACGGGAAAAAAATCCTTTTTTTATCGCAACACCCACCAGTAGAAAATTTGCTTCGGGGATTTTTGAATAAGTGAATCTTAGCAAGTGTCCGCGGGTGCGGCGAGAAAAATAATTTAGGTTTTTTCCACACTTTTTTTTTATTTTTATATTCCTTCCTCCGAGGAAAAAGACTTGTCACTTAAGTGTGCACCATTATACGGAAAATATGGATCGCGAAATCCAACAGTGTTATTCATCAAGCGATTTAACGTCGCCGAAAATCTTGTTTCCGAACACAATGGCTTTGATTGATGTCCGAGGAGGTCGCGAAAGAATGGTTACTGTAATTAAGCGCTTCTGGATACCGAGAAAAAGCTGAAATATTTGATATTAAAACGGAAATATTTTCCTCGGAAACCTTTAACGTAATGTAAGGCGAGCGTGCGTCTAAATGTCTGTTACGTGTAACATACATATTAAATCTAAAAATAGTGAGATCGAAATTCAATGCCTTCAATGAATCGCTTTATTGCCCTTTTGATACGATATTACACGATTGAATCAAAAGAGTCACGCTTTGACGTATCATTATAACGATATAAGATAGATCTTATCAATAATATAATACTTATTACGTTCAAAAGCCAGCAGTATAGCTTGGTGGTTGCGTTAATGCTAACCACCAAGAGGCTCGATTGAAAATAATTTATTCCGAGTATTTATGCAGTGCTTCAGGTCATACTTGAATATTTGTGACTCCAAGTCAATATTTTCCCATCAGAATTTGTCAATTTATATGATTTCATTGTTGAAACGGTTCCTCACCAAATAAACAAAATCTTTCTACCTACTATAATCTATACATTTAAGCATTCAACATTTAAGGTAACCATTTAAATATGTAGAGGTACTATCTCTGGCAATGACAGGCTTTATTAGAGTCAAATCTCTTAACTTAATCCTACAGTTGAACCGATCTAGCATGAGAATAACGTAAAATGTACATGCTGTCGCATTCGCCCCCCACTCGACCCGCGATGACCAATTACATTTCGTTTCAGTTTCGTATTACATTTTGGTCAAGAAATACAACATCGTTCGTGTGTATAGCGGTCGGTAGAATTTGGCTTTTATTTTTTGTTAGTTTTGAGTTCGTGTTAAGTATTTTTAAATATTTACATTAATAAAATTTTAATATAAAATACGTAAGTTGTTGATATTGTAGCATATGCTAAAAGGAGCCGCCGTTATAATTGGTTTTCGAGGATTATCCCCAGGCTTAAGTACTGTCGGCTGACAATGGAGACCCCCGAATGGATTTAGTGGTCAGTAACGGCATTCGGTCGCTTTCCGCTAGATTTCTCAGAACTGACAGCGCGAGACCGTGGGACTGCATATCGGGTACGTGACTATAACAATAGGTAAACAAACACGTCGAGGAAGATGCAATGAGCGATCTTCCCTTTATGTATAAGCAGGTACTTATCAAGGCCATATCAAGGCATTCTGGACTGAGCACAGCCAGTGCGTGGATCTCCTTAATCATGCTAAAAATGCTGTGAAGCGACTTTGGCCTTTTGTTTGGATCCTCCACCCACCCTTACGCAACAATATTATTAATATAATTATGGAATACTTATGTATTTTATATTAATGGAAATTAATTTTTTTTAGACGATAAAAGTAATAGTCAACGTCATGTTATTGACAGCAAAACTTATAGTAATAATATTAAAGACTTTATTCAATTATATTGTAATAATATTATAGAGTTAAATAAGAAATAAGTAAAAAAACATAATTTTACGTCTTTACGATAATAGATCATAGATAATAATAGATAATACTAGATAATGGATAATAGATACGATCGACTATAATAGATACACTTTCTGGGTGAATTTTCCACCTCTACTTGGAAGCGTTTGATAGTTTCAAATACAAATATTGAATCAATGATATTCTATGTTTATTTTCAATATAGAATATGAATCAACTGTGGTACGTATGTATATGTTGATTCAACTGACAAGAGTTTGCAGAAGGAATATAACTTCTGAACTGTCGGTAATTATGATGTAAGGTGTTCCAAAGCACGATCTCCAAAATCATGTTCACCCTTCTTAAAGAAGACGGGTACAGGAAGAAAAAAAACCCCACCGCAAATCTGATGTAAACACGTCGTTTAATTTGCACTTTCCCGTCGTCGTTCTCCCCTAAGCGATCGCCTCCGGAAAGCCCTAAGTAATGCCCCGAGAAAAGAGCCCTATTCGCACAGCTCAGAAAAGAGATTTTCGCGCGTCGCATTTTCATTAATATTTAACTAGAAGTGTGTTGACTTTGAATATTTTCTTTTCTTCGTCGACCAAACAAAAGTCCTGCGAGGAAAGTCTGCGTTGTAGTGGCGTTAAAACACAAGGACGAGGGGTTGAGAGAGAGAGAGAGAGAGAGAGAGAGTATCAATCAGAGTGCTGCAAAAGACAGCTTAATTTTTTTTAATAAAAAAAAGAACCAACAAGTCAATCCTTGAAACAAACAATCAACTAAAATATCAATAATAAAATTAACTTACCATAAAATCATACTGGAAATATGGTAATCGCTCGAGCATACATTACTATAGCCCCCTCTTCGTATGCACATACATTAACTTCACAATCTTCCTTCAACGACAGGTTGTATTCATGTATGAATTAATTAAAATGATATCTATGTATATATAACAAACAAGTCAACAACTAACAAGCACTGACAATATATAATATAAATTTAATAAAACAACTGAAAATTACTATATAGGAAATATTATATATATATTACTATTGAAAATATTATATTAACTATACACATGTATATACAAAAATTGAATAAAGTACGAAACCTAAATTGAGCAGATGTAATATATTCTGTTAAATATGTATAGACATTTTTCTTTTTACTAACGAAAATGCAATCATTGTACACGTGTAGAAAAATACACACATACAAACAAGCACACTGACAAATACATATGTACAAATATTCACTCTTATTCACTTAAAAACGAAAATTATTGAATCTAACTAGTAATATTCCATCTTAAATGCCTAAACTTTATGAGGTAAATTATTTTTAAATTTAATATGTTCAACTTAAAAACCAACGTATTTCAGACAGGCCAAATAAATTAACATTTGTGGTGAAAGAATCGATTGAAAAATATGTAAAATTTCAAATCGTTCAACAATCTAACAGCGCACACATTTATCATTTTATTTAAAGACAATTGACTATTTATCAGCATTTTACCTAACTACAATAATAGTTATCATTCACATTCGAAAATTCACATCACTTTAAAATTTCCTATAAAGCATTTTTTTCAACCGTCGAAAAAAAATAACACTACAGGAATTGCATGTATGTAAATGGTAACCGGTTGAGAAAGTAAACTTAAAAAGTTAAACCACAACGTTGAACGCTCAATTGCAAACTGAAGTCCCAGAAATACGAAGGAATATAATTTAATTTTTTTTTTGGAGTATTTTACACACCCAATTAGCATTACGTATAAAATGTCAATATTTTTTTTAACTTTATTTAATTTCTTGTACTATTGGCTTTTATCAGTCAATCATTGTAATATAAACTAGTACGTACAATATCCAGGACTCTCTCACATTTAATATTACATATGAATCGCTCTTTCCTAACATGGCATTTTTTATATTAAGACAAAATATAAAGAACACATTTGATAGTAGCATTTTTCCTACATTTTGACCGCTTCGGTCAAAAAGAAAACGTTGTTTTCTCAGTGTACCCAAGAGGGGGCTATAGAATATGCAGGAGTCCTCTGTTGAGGGACAAGAGTGTCCTCCGTTACGGTGGCTGCACCTGATGGCAGATTACTGTGGTACGCCATCTGCTGTTGGGTCTGTTGGTTTTGTTGTTGGTTTTGTAAGTTTTGCTGTTGCTGCTGCAAATGCTGTTGGTGTTGCTGATGAGAAAAATTAAAATCTAAGCTTCCGTCCATCGAGAGTTCATGCTTGATTACCTTAAAAAGTATAATTAACATTATTTTTTTCCTCGTGTCTCACATGCGTCTATCGTATGAACCATTTTTTTGTTTGCCTCCTATGATACAAATTGATTCACGGCTCGTGTTATACATATAATGCACATTTTGTATTAAATTTATCGTCACACATTAGAGTGGTCATCAATACGTTGAGTTTTTTTTAACAATTTCAAGTCTTTTTGTAAAAGTTCCATAGTATAATATATTTGCTTTATCTATGTACGCAGTAATAAGTTTTTTTTTCATTTAGGGATGTAGAAAACGCCTCACTAAAAAAAAGTTTCAACTTTAAAATAGCGCTATTTTTTTATATTGCATTTTTATGTAAAAAAAAAAATCACGCACATTTAGGGTTGAAATTCAATTTTTATTCTAATTTAATTCTAAATCTCAAAAAGAAAAACGTTACACTTGAAACTTTCAATAATAGACTTTTAATTATTAAGTATGTAAAATGATGACTATTTTTATGCACATGATTTTCAGACATCTGGAAATTATTTACATAATTTTCATTGAATTATATGACTAGTAAGGTTGTAAAATCATTAAAAATCGACTCGGATTCCAATTTTTACTTAATTTACAAATATCACTAGAGTACCTATACAGAATCAATATACTATGTACATCTAATGTGAATCATTTACTTTAAATTATTATTTTTTTAATTTAATATTAAAACTAATAAAATTTACGTATTTTATCATACTATTCAGAATAAAGCAGTGCACGAAAAAGACTACTTCTATGCATACTATAAAGCAGCGCACGTTCAGACAAATTTTGGACGAGTGCATGGCAAAATCAGCATACATATACTACATTACAGAGTGCGACGATAAGGCTCAATATTCCTTGCGTCGTATCGTCGAGTCAATATTGTCACAATATGTTTCCGAAAATATTAATACGCGCATGCGCACCTTCTTTACTATGCGTGCACTCGCCACTATGACGTCACGTCGTGCGCGAATATTTCCACGAGCTGGTTTTGCTTGATACGTTACGGTGACATGTACTGCTGTATAATATGAATAGATTTTGTCAGCTACAATTGTTTCGTCTACGCCACGAACACATTACGGAACATATGAATGTACCAAAGAATAAATTATATTATTAATTAATGAAAATTTCTGTATTATTGATCATTTGCACAGTATTGAAAGGATTTTTCTTTAAGGATTTAGAAAGATATTAAGCATTGTGTCAAAAATTAGAACAGTGAGAAAGTAAATGAAACGACAATATGCACATCTTAAAAGAACAATATGTATGTATGTTATTACCTTTTGATATGATTTATTAATTGGAATCCATCAGTTTTCATTGATTTTGAAAGCCCCTAGATCAGGTATATTTGTATGTATACAAAATATGCAATAAAAAAATGTTTATATATTATATGACACGAATAGTGAATCATTTTGCATTGTTGATGTATGAGTACGTATACAAAAAATTAAAAACGCCAACTTCAAAAACTTTTCATACCTCGTCTACGTTGCAGTCAAAACTGCCGTGCTCTAAACTTTCAATATTGAGATTAAATTCGTCGACTAAAGCGGCATTATTTAAAGCGCCCATCAATTGACCCATCATCGTCGAAGCAGGCGCTAATTGCTCGTGTTGGGCGCCTAAAAGGGCACCGTTCAACAAGGGCGATTCTTGCCCCACCTGACTCATTCCTCCTACAACCAATCGGACAAACCTCGCATTAAAACACAATTGATCGACCAGAAATGAAAAAAATCGACATCGTGCAACATTCCAAGTACCGATTAGCATCATATTGGACAGTTGAGGCGGTGGTAATAAAGCTCCAGGGGTGAGAGGCGTACGGGGTGGACTGCAGGAGGGTGGACGAGCTCTCATATAGGCCGGACCACACGCTTCAGCTGGATACGAAGGTGACATTCCGGTGACTGACGATGGTGACATGCTCTGAAACGGATAAAATTATTAAAATTCCACCGGCAATTGCGAGTTGAGAGGGTTGGAAGTTACTTACTTCCGCGTGCGAATGGTGTAAGGGACGATGCAAGCAAGCGCAGGGTTGGCGCCCGTGGATTGCACAAGGGCGAGGTAAAAACCCTCTTCCATATCCGGCACCGGCTGGATATGGGGGTGGAGGACCTGAAGGACACGTCGCTAATCCTCCGGAAAACCTAAATACATCGGAAATATCATCAGTAAGGACTGTAGGGTGACGGGGTGAAAATGAGATCCCTTAACTTTACATTGCAATTCAAAATCTACTACGTCCACAATAACTTAATAAAAAAAATGCAACAAATTTTGTAATAATAATATAAAAATAATCCAACCGTCATGCTGTTCAAAAAATATACAGGGCGGATCATAAATATGTAGTGCGTTGGAATTTAAAGATTGATACGTGACTTGTGAGTATTATAATAAACCATATTTGAATTATTCCATAATTAATAAGTTAGTGTGGTTAAGCTTCGTATTCATTGAAACAAACTACTAACCACCGAGAGGTTCCAGAGTTCAAGCCCTGGGTTGACCTCGTTTGAATAGAATTTATTCGGAGTATTTCTGCAATGCTGCCGGTCAGACTTGGATATTTGTGATATCCTATTTGCCTATTTATCTGATTTAACTATTGAAACGGATCCTACCCACTATGTCACTACTATTTGAGTATGACTTCAAATTTATCTAATATATAATTTCGAAAGAGACTTTGTTACTATGTATGTATGGTTTGGGTGGGAGCATCGGTCTCTGGCTATGATGTTTGTCGTAGCTAGAGACCATATGACAAAACAAAAGTCTCTCAATTTTTGTCGAATAAAAAAAAAATTGTTTGTCGCTAGGATCACTCGACCAATTGTATTATATTGAGCAACACTTCATCCGCAGATGAACTATGTATGTATGTAATAGTCATTGATTAACTACTACGGCAGATAAATACTAGAGACTTTTCTGCCGATCTGTCTCTTATCTATTCAGAAGTGCTATTTGATTTAGGAAATTGTATCCTATGTACATAGATATGTAGTTATCCTATGTACATAACTATTTTTCCTTTCAAGTTTAGAACATATTTAGTTCGTTGACCAGGTTTCTTACTATGTCATAAATACATGAATCAGTCAGTTGTCAAGCATAATTATATTTTATAAATATTGTCCAAGACACCGATTTAGCTTTACGAATCATTTTTCTAAGTTTGCGATTTAAAAATCTTACTCAAACATTGTCACGTATTATTCTTTAAAGTCCACTGCCACACATCGGTGATGCCCTTTGAATTTCATTACAGGTACAATATAAACTAACAATTTCATCATCATTTGTATGTAATTCAAGTGTAATGAATAACTTTGTCTCGATTTGATTTTTATGGAGCTTTTATTTCTACTTACGAATTTATATTGTATGTTTCCGCTCCTTGGAGGTTCATTGAATCGGCCAGACTACCAGCTAATTGGTCAGCTCCAGCTGGTGGGGGATAGTCTTGAGATCCCCAATCATTGTCACCTCCGAAAACTGATGGAATCGGAGATAGACGACCACACGAAGAAGCATTAGAGGAAGCTCTTTGCCTGAAGTCTGGCGATAGCTGAAAGCCTCCGGTTGCACCACTGATTTCGTGCAATTGAATACCCAGATCGAAACGTGACAAATTTATATGTTTTTTTTATCCCAACAACCGGTCCATATGGGTCAGTGGTGTCGTCGTCGCGGCGAGAAGAAGCAGCAAAAAATAAATAAAAAGAAAAAACAAAACAATGATGCAATACTACATATGGGCAATGTGACCAAATTTCAAAGTTTTCATACTTGCATATTGAATAGGATGTTTTTTACTATTTTTTTTTCATTTAAAACATCGTCATTCAATATGCAAATATAATTCTGTCTACTATAGTATAATTTGCTATTTATAAATACTTTAATTGTAATGCTATATCTAGTACGAGTTTCTGGAAAGTACCTAATTTAGGCGTATTGTTTGCTGTCATTATTTTTAGACCACGAATTCCCAACTTGTGTGTAATAAGATGCGTTTTTTATCATCAAATATTAAACTGAAAAAACGTTAAATGAATCTGAATTGTTCGGGTGATTAAAAAAAAAATGGGACTTTATTATACATTTTTCGTGTAACGTATTTAAACTGTAGATTGAGCAAATACATATGCATGTTTTTAAAATAGTTTCAGCAAATTTCAGCATAAAAACTTGTTTTTAATTGGTATCTATGTAGAAGAATCTCAAGACGAATTTAATGATGATACTGAATTCTTTGAATTATTTGAAAATTAATTTTAGTTTAACTTAAATAAATAATTAAAGTCAATTGTATAAAATTAATTCAGCTTTCTTGAAAAACTTCGCGATTAATTCTTGGACTGATTTATGAAATTTTAAAATGTATCAAACTTTCAAGGAACATACAAAATTTTGAGAAGGTTTATTTTCATAAACGAATATTGAAGATGAAAGTATGTTAAATGATCTATTTTTAATGTTACTTAAACAAATGATAAACGCGTTTAATGCAAATGTTACGACTTGAAAAAGGTTGGGATTTCATGTATAAATTGACATTGAAAATTTGATCATATATAGGTATATATTATACAATACGCTTAGGTTTATACAAAATTTCATATAAAACTAGTCGTTTTAAATTACAAGAATACTCATAAATTGACTAATTAATAGTTGAAATACTTAAATAATTGACTAAATAACAGTTGTACTAAAAACGACTAGTTTAAACGTGCTCTAAGACTATTATATATAATCTGGATTTAATCCAAAATACTCATATCTCACTGATAAACTATGTATGTATGTATAATATAATAAAACTAGATTAAAGTCATGCAAAATCATTTATCTATATATCACTATGTGTATTTGGAGCGTGCATACATTTCTATATCTTAGTCTAAAATTGATACGATGATATTTCATACGGTAATAATTTCGAATTTCTAGAAAATGTGAGGCGAATTTGAGCGTTTTTGTTTCGAAATTCGATATTTTATACACGTTATTCGGCGAAAAATCGAAAATCGGCCCCCCGGTGAAATATTCGGGAAGTCGGCACAATGAAAACCTAGTAAATAAATAACGGACAGTGTGGAGAAGCCGCACATGATTTAGAATACCCGGGTCAAAACGAAACGAAACAGATATAAAAGATACAAACACACACACACACCATACAAAACAAGGTGGATAATATTTCTCAGTCATTCTGCTGAGCACACGGAAATTGATTAGAATGAAGGAAGCGCACAAATGAAAAACGCTTCCATGGGGTTCATATTTCATGGGACCTTTTCGCCCACGACAAAAATGGCCAATGGACGACCGAAAAAATTATCGAAATACAATACGACGATTCTATGTATGTACGTATCGTAGTTTACGGTGAGTATTTGGTTCGAATACTTTTTGGGTTTAACGTGTCGGAAATTGATTACGGATTATGATAATTGGGTTTGTACCTGTGTAAAGGGGAATCTGGGAACATGTCAAGTCCCTCGGAAACGGAACTGCTGGGACTTGGAGTGGCATCTGGAGCTGCGCCGCTTCTCAAAGCTTCGACCTGTTAACAAATCAATCGAAACACTGAAAACAACGCAAAAAAGGATATAAAAATAGTTGATTAATTAATAAAAAGGAATATTTAAAGTTTGAGCCTTCTTAAATAAAATTTTCCAAAGTCACATATATGGAGAAGTTTTTATTATATAGAAATTGGCGAAACTCAAGACGCTGAATAACTTGAGATTTGCAAGAGGGAT
Source organism: Arctopsyche grandis (assembly GCF_051622035.1). Taxonomy (NCBI): domain Eukaryota; kingdom Metazoa; phylum Arthropoda; class Insecta; order Trichoptera; family Hydropsychidae; genus Arctopsyche; species Arctopsyche grandis. The sequence continues at coordinate 8,971,642 of NC_135367.1, forward strand.
TGGAACGGAGATGCCAATTTATAGGAAACGTTTCGAGGAATAGAACTATGATAGGAACAATCAACCTGGAGTCTCAAACCAAGGTCTGACCAACAGCTAATAGTGGAAATCGAACAGTGACCACTCTGTTCGAAAGCATAATATGCTAACCACCAGTCTATACTGCTGGTTTTTGATAGAAAGTAATGTAATTATATACAAATTTTACTTGTAGTATTTAATCAAAGTGCGGCTCACAAGATGAAATTTTTCTCTACAGATGTCTAGAAAAATTTTCCCTACAAAACCTGGCTTAAAAAAGAAAAAAATCTGCCTAAAATATTCCGATTTGATACTCGTTCTAAAAAGTTTGGTAATCAAAAACAATACTGATGTTTTTCGGGATATAATTTTGGTAAGTTTCTTAATATCATATGTATTCTTTTATAAAAATTTCGGCTACAAAATTAACTTAAATTGTATGCTTTTGACACATATAAACAAATAACCCTTTAAATGTACATTTTTTTATTGTTAAACATAATAATTACGTTTTTGTTGCTTAAAATAATGAATAAGAGTCGAACAAAAATTAATTTTAAATCTGTAACTCTATTATGTATATTTAAAAGTAACTGTATTTTAATTGAAAGTTATAAACTGCAAAAATACAGTGATAAATAACTTTGAACAAGTGATTTTATGATTTTTTAAGAAATTTGTTGGATTATTCTATGACATTGCTTAAGCGGAAAAAAGCACGTAATAATGATATTATTTTTTTATTTTTATTTTATTTTATTAATTGAAAAATCAACAGACAGGATGTAAATAGATATGTATAAAAAAAACAAATAGTAAATAAATAATATATGTAACATCCGAGTCCAATAATAGATTTTTACAAAAATGAAAAAGATATACAAAAATATAATGATAAAGATATTATACATAATTGGCAGGGTTACTTTTTTTTATCAAGATCATTGGAAAGAGAAGAATGCCTTCAAAAAGGATCTCAAATTTGAGATATTTCTATAGCAGTGTTTCCATTAAAAGTGATGAATTTAAAAGAATAGTGATACGAAGCTTTGAACAAACGTATAAATCATTTTATATGAAATTTCGCATGATTATTTTTATTTATGTATTTCTTTTTAGGTAAATAAAATAGCTTGAAGTATATACAACATTTCTAAGGTGCAGTTGAGGCTTAACAATCGTCACACGCGAAAATTACGCACTGGACAGGACTGAATCATTCGCGTATGAAAAATAACGCCGAACATACAGTAGGGGGTGCTAAGAGGTGAAAATGCGCAATAAAACGTGATTTAAGATCTCGGCGGACAGATTCGAGGATATAAATATAAGCACTTTAAAATTCGACCACAAGTCTTTTCGCACACAATGTATTAGCCTCGTCCCATACAAACCCGCCAACAAAGAGATGTCCTTTAAAAGTGACAAGTCCCGAAATTTATGGATATGATACATCGAACGTAACACTTTCCAAGTCTTTGTATACATTATATGCATCTATACCGTGTCGTGTTGGGTCTTATTTAAAACCGAGGCGGAAAAACAGTTAGGAAAATGTTTATATTAGGTATCCTCAGGTATTCAATCGTTTTGTCAAGCGTCGCTGAACTTCAGCGCTGCATACATAATACTATACAAATCGGAGCAAATTGAATAAAACATTGTATGTTAGCATACACATACGTTACCTAAGGAAAATGTATATATTTTGTATGTAAGCGTGAGTTTCCGGATATCGGATACGCAAAAACAAAGTACGCTGCACTCATTCGAATTGCTGATGGAAGTATTTAAGTATCGTATACATATTTATATGGTGTGTATGTACGTACCTTCTTTTTGACTCTCCCTCTGCGCTTCTCAAACTTAGACGTTTCCATGGAGGCGGCGCGTCTGCGCACCGATTTTCCGGGTTTCGCGTCCGGGTTTATCATCCACCACGACGATTTTCCGGTGCCTTCGTTCTGGACCCGCATGAATCGGTTGTGGAGTGAAAGGTTGTGCCGGATGGAGTTCTGAAACGAATAAAAATATCACTTATTAATATTTATATATCATATTAGTTGTTGTATGTTATGAAAGTTTTAATATAAGTATACAGTTCGGTAATAAGTTGGACAATAATTCATGTGAGGATTTTATTAGACGATAACTTTTTTATTTTATACAAGTTATAAATAACACTTTGAGGTTTATAAAAAGCATCGATAAAAATTTTAATCGATTTAAATTTATTATACTTTTTTTTATTTTTTGCGAAAAATTATCAGATATTATATTTAATATCTACATATATCAAACTATGTATTTTTAAGGTTGACTGACTATTGGCCGAGCGAACTTTATGCCGACTGACATTTGGCCGAACGAAAATTTTAATTGTTTTAATAGTTTTAATTATAAATTTATCAAAAATATCCGATTTTAATGCTAAGACGAGGTAATAATGTTTATATTATAAGTGAGTTTTGGGTGATTTCGATATAAAATAAGCCGAAAGTCCCTTCAAAAATCCATCAGCCTAATTTCCATTCGGCCAACTGTCCATAAGGATAAAAGTCCGGGTAATTGTGAAATTTTTATTAATATTAATATAATAATTTAATATTATGCACATATTAATTTTTTCAAGCTAAAAAGAAATTTATTAATTCTTACATAATATACATAGGTATATGCATTTTTTTTACTTTTCCGGAAAACAAAATAACTGTTAGTGATAGTAAAAATAAAATCATTTAAATAGTAATTTTTTATTATTATTAAACAAATATATTATCAGAGAACTTGAAATTTATTTTGTTCTCTGAATAAGAATCAACGTATTTTTGATTTGGAAAAGTCGATATAAAGATTCCTAATAAATTTTACTGCAAGTAAAATTTTATTTCTCACCTCCATTAATGTAATGAAAAACTAAGCATATTATTAGAATATAATAATCAAATTTAATTAATAATATTTAAATAAAATTTTAAGTAGTTTGGCGCCCTAACAGTATGATAAAAAAAATTGCACGAAAGCGAATAAATTTAAATAAAATCATATTCATGATTAATAATGAAAAAAATCTCACAGATTCCAAACATAAAAACCTATTAACTTCATTCCATTTGATTCAATATAAAAAAAAAATTTTGATGAAAGTAAATCCACCAACAATTTATAGCCCACTTTGCAATGTGAGTAAAAATACAGGCACATGTCTTTTGTGAAAATATATTCATATGTAAGATGTTTTTATTTATATATATATTTTATACATATACATATGTACGTTCAAATATTCAGATAGGCATTTTGGGGGTTAACAACCCATAGTGATGGTTACAGACTGGTATAATTGCGGTGTTCGTAATTTATCGCAGCGGTAGTAGTATTTTCGTACCTGAGTCATCAAATCTCTCGTATTTTTATTGTGATGGTGTTTATTGACCAAGTTTATTCGTCCCCTACACTCGGTTAGCGGTTATGACGTTTTTACGGTCCAGTTTCGTTAAACCTGATTTTTACTGTCGACTCGATTAAAACACCGGTAGCAGTTACCACTTGCATCGAAACAGCAAAAGATAAAAATCGACCGCAGAAGAGATCTCCTCTTTAGCATAAACATTGCTGTATTGAATTCTACATACAAATATCGTACTTGAATAAAAAGTAATACAAACACCTATAGTATTGAAGGAAAAATGCATATCTTGGGATATCTTGTCTTGAACATGAGAGGTCGTGAGCTCAAATCTTTGAACATATCGATGATCTATGTAACCCCTACCATTTATGGGATTTCATACATTTAGCATAACTTTGACGTAATACTGCGGATTGATTGTAAATCAACATCTCAATTTTTAATCATCATTACAATGTATAATTCTTGTTCTATTCAATGATGTAAGGATTATGGGTTTGTCAGAGATAATCTTGAATTTATATCGATTTTAAAGGCGATTCATGTCATTTTGATAGATTTTCATTTTCATGTTGTAGCTGTACGAATAGTCGTAGCTTTGCATCAAAATTTAGCATTGAATTTTAAATGTAAGTATTATATATGTATATGTAAATATATCATGACGATGAGCAAAAATTCGAACAATGTCATAAAAGTGCTTTCAGTGCGGTCGTTTTACAGAGCGGAAGCCAATTTTACAACCATGCGTTGAAAGGTTAAAAATGTTATAACTATTCAGAAAGTAAACCACGAAATGGTAGTTCGGGAGATACTTACGCATTGCAAATATTGTTTTTTTTTTGCCATGTCACAATGTTTACGACCCGAAATTTTTATGGTGTCGCCTCGTCGAATACCCTTTTAATGGGTAATGGCTATTTGCGGTTTGCTACATCGCAAAATTTCGAATTAACACCGCTCAAATACCTGTACGTCGAAGTTTGCTTTCGTTTTAGTGCTTTGTTTTTTAATAATCATACATTAAATTTCACCCGCCGAAGATGAAATGGCATTGTAAAACCGTGAACTATTCTTTAAAATAAATTAAATCAAATAAAAATGGAAAAAATGTAAAGACGTTGCAAATTTTATTACTTTATCTATGTATGTATGTATCTATGCAGCGGTGAGCTGCCAAATTTTTATCAACCGTTTCTTTGCTTATGAAACTGGCAAAAAAAATGGCACTTTACTCCCCTATGAAAAAAGCAATGAAATATTTTCGTAATTCAGACTCGGAATCGATCATTGATCCAAGTAAGTCGAACTATATACGAACCATCTCACTCGCACCATCTGTCGACGACAACTCTATTTAAAATCATTTTCCGCTCGAATTAGTATGTTTGAAAAAAAATGGTTGCATTTATGTTTAACACCGAAAAGTTACCGGGTTTGATCCCGTGCTAAGCTTTAATACTGCTGGTCAGACTTGGATTTTTGTGACCACAAGTCAACCGTTTCCTTTCAAAGTTTGCCAATTTATCTGATTTCATTGTTGAAACGGTTCCTCTGTCAAATTGGCAAAAACAATCTTACCTTGTCACAAATAACTGAAATTGATTTATGTACAATATGTAAAAATTATGTACAAGTCTAAATCTATAGATGTCTATGGATTAATTAATTATTTAATTGTTCATTTCGTGCTCTTCAGCCTTTCAAAATACAACGATTTATGTAATAAAAAAATTGCTGCAAACTTTGTAATTAATTGCCTAGGAAGGCGCATTGGGTTTACCTGTTAGGCTTTCCTGGTATATATATATATATATATATATATATATATATATATATATATATATATATATATATATATATATATATATATGTATCTACATATGTAAAAAGAGGCTATAGGCTAGTGGAAAAGGGTTAACTTTCACTGTCTGAAAATTTTTGAGTTTTTAAACGAGTTTATTACGATTATGTTTCACCATCGAACTAGCGGAAGCAATTGAAATCTCTATCAGCGGTCAAACCTTGTCAAATGGCAAAGTTTCAAAGCGATCAAAAGAATGTAAGAAATTCGTCAGATCGATTGGCGAAGTGAAACCAAGTAAAAACCTAAACTAAACGCATAATAGCACGGAAAAAAAGATTTTTTGACGTTTAAAATTCCCTAGATAATTCATTATGTTTATTTTAAAGCAACAATCAATAGAAAAAAAATTTGAATATTGATTCCAATACGATTTTGAGTTCAATATTGAAAAAGTTTTTTTAATCGCTTATCTAATATATATGTAATTTCGAAAGAGACTTTGTATGTAACTATGTAAGGTTTGGGTGGGAGCATTGAAAACAAATCAAAGTTTCTACGACGATGATATCAATATTGTTGAATATTATTTTTTTTCGATTCAAATAAATTTAATAAAAAACAAATTAATGCTTACTATTAGATTGTCATGTTTAAGCTGTTTATATTACAAATACCGATCGAAGCCTGGTGAAACCACTAGTATTTCATAAACTAAAGCGAACCGACGAAAATTATTATCATATTCGCATTCAGATTAAAGATTGATTAGTCTCCGCTTTGGTAATTATTTTTGTTGCTCAGCGTATGAATGTATATATGTAAGTATGCAGACTATGCGACTTTTACTATGACACTTTTATTTAATGAATTATTGAAAAAAATATTTATTTTCAATAAATTAAGGGCCACTATTTATACGAGTGTATGTGGTGTATAAATTAAAAAGTTTCTGAAGCAGTATTAATTTTGATCAGAATTAAAATGATAATCCGTGCTGAGATTTGAACGACAAGGCTAAAGGCTCACGTTTCCGTCAAGTTTATCTGCCGCGTCACTTATGGCAACAAAATAAAATTGACGTAAATTAAATATTCGCTATCGAAGAAGTGAGAAGTTATCGACGGTGAAGCCTAATTCGATTTTCACTACCCACTTTGGACGATGAAAACGTTACATAAAATATCAGCACACGCGAAATGTGCGAAATGAAAAAAATGCACACATCTACAACTACACTATTGTATGAAAAAGGCATAAAAATTCATGAGGGCGCGGTCATCACGTTTGATATTTCCCAAGGAATCGAGGAAAAGTCGAAGAATGCGAGACTTCCTCCGGAGTGAAAATGAGTGTTAAATGACACAAAAGATTCCAATGTCGACAATTGACACGATAGTTGACTCGTAAATATCGAAAAGAGCACGTATACGAGAACTTTTGCAAATAAAAAACCGAATTTGCTCGTCAGTGTAAGAGTTCTGAATTTTTAATATAAAATTGAGTAGTAAATGGAAATCTCCCCTATCAAAGGAACGAGAAGTTGGAGATGTATCATGGGACTTAATTGCAGGTGATTTCGACGAGTAAGTCCATTAAAACGCGGATATCCTGTTTACAAGAAGATAAAAGGTTTTTATTTCTCGTTCATTTTGCAGAAATTTTCTTACAGGGAAGGTTAAAAATGCTAATAAAATATTCAAATAAGTAAGTGCATATTAACGATTTTTTTCTTTGTATAAATACCTATATAATGATATAATAGATTTTTAGCGCATAATTGATTTTGCGCTACGAAAGGTAAGCACCTTTATTTATAGCACATTGCTTATTAAAATTTAATTATTTATTTATAAGTATAATATTATATGTGATAATATATATAAAAACGGACGCGATGTATATATATATTTGTCGGTATGTTTGTGGTTATGTGGTGGACGCGTCAACCAGATTTCAAAAAAACAAATTTTAGAATGCCTAGAGTATGCTTCCAAGCCGGCTTAAACCAAAACAACAAAAAAAGGTACAGCACTTAGCGGTTTTTTTGAGATTTAGTAATTGACGAAGACCAAGTCATAAACCAATAAAATAATATTGAAAGTAGTTTCAATGACTTACACAAGTTCAGATATAAAAGCATAGAAAACATTATTATCGCAAAACCTTGTACTTGAGAGCAAAAAAAAGCAGACGCAAACTCGAATGCTTTATGGCAAAATGCATGGGAATTTCCGAATTATAATTGAATTTTCTTCGAAGGAATTGGAATCTCTTTAAATTTTGAGGACAAATACCTACTTTTATTATGGTTTTAAAATATTTGTGATATGCCGTTTCTAATGAATTTGATTCCGAAATTTGCAACGGGTTGACAAGTTTTTGGATTTTTAAGCTAAAACAGATGGAGTCACAAATCAAGGTCTGGGCAGCAGCGGGACTCTAGTGGGACTCGAACCCGTCAACACTCTGCTCGAAACATAAAATGCACGCTCTGGTTATAAAATAAAATAGAAATATAAAAATACTTTATTGATTGCCTAACCAATCTAGGCACTATAGTAATCACAACATTTATATAAATCAAAATTTTAGCAGAGTCGCCTATTGGAAAGGCCAGTAAAGCTTTCAAAAAACTATAATTTGTAAAATAGAAGGACGGGAGGCTATAGAACTGCCCACGCCATCAAGTGGGTAAGCTTTCATTACTTACAAAGAGAATACACGATGATATAAAAAAGTCTCGATATTTACAGTGATCTAAATTTGTTCGGCTCGGCTTGAGTTAGGGGTCGAAATAAGGGTGGTGGGTGGGCGTGTGTTATAGTTAACAATAAATTTTATTATTTGCACATAAAAACGTTGTGTATTGTTAGGTGGCATTAGCGGTGGCGATAATCTTATATTGACCGTAAAATCGGCGTGTGTGGCCCAAAGCGCACACGTCACGGGATTATTGGGCATTTTGACCCAGATTTGGGCCGTATTAATTCAAACACCACGGTGGAAAGCCACCGGAAAAATCACGCAGTTTCCAGAGGGGTGAAGGGGGAGGACGGTGCACTATCATGTCTCACCTAGACCCCATACACCCTCCCTTTATCTTACCTAGAGACGCGAGATTCAACCACCCCATCCTCCCCCACCAGCACAGGCGCCACTCTACCTACATCCCTTGGCGGAAGGTAACGCTCTGCGTCTTGGGAAAATTCTATTATTTATTTCGATTTATTATGCTACGGAAAAATTCCATCTTTAATGTTGAACTAAGCTATGCGAATTTAAAATTGAAATCTAACACCAACGATAATCAGACTGGTTATATACATATGTACATATGTATAGGCAAGTCGTAGTCAAATTCTATTGAAAAACATCAATTGAACGCATAATAAAAAAAATAGCTAGATATGAAATTTCCATATCAACCATCTTTAATGTACTATTTTCAAACACATTATAGTTTATCATATATGTATATTGGGTAAAATAAAATATTTAGCCACATCGTAGTGCACTGGTAGAGCAATAGAGAGGTCGTGGGTTGAAGTTGCAGATGGATCCAATAAATTGGTATTCTTCGCCTCAGTTTTTCGCAAATTCGAGTTATTAGTCTCTCGAATTTGTAGAATCTTATAGAAATATGCTACCTACATAATGTATAATATTTCTCGCAAATTTGCTGTTTATCAAAAAACATTTTGTTGATTCTCTATAGATGTCTATTGTATTCTATGTGCTGTTATGTTTGAACTTTTGTAAAGTACTTTTGTACAAAAGTAATTTAAGAAATTATGTCTTCTTGAGGTAATTCTTGTCATGGCACATATTATCAGCATACTGGAAGAAAGCTTTAAGTTAAAAATCCTTGTTCTGAGAAAATCATTTTTTTCGAAAGTTTGAAGCTCTCTATGTTGTGACCACAATCATTATTAATTTTTTTTACTTGATAATTTAAAAAAATACAATTTTTGACTTTTCTGCCAGAATACCGACGATATGATGTACTGTATGTAATAAAAAATAATTTATATTCATAAGCCAGCAGCATTGATATTAAGCACCGAAAGGTCACCGGGTTCGATCCTGTGTGCTGACTCTGATTATAAATAATTTTTTCCGAGTATAATCCTTATTGCTGCTGGTCAGACTTGGATATTTGTGACTCGGAGTCGATCGTTTCCTATCAGAGTTTACCAATTTATCAAATTTCATTGGCGAAAACCATCCATCAAATTGGCGAAAACCATCCTACCCACTATGTCACCACTATTTGAATATGATTTCAAAAAATTATTATCTATAACATACATATATAAAATTGAGTGTCGATTTGTCTGTCTGTCGATTACGATGGAACTTTCAGGATTTATTGTATGCATTTCCGGGAAGATTACTGTGAAAAAAAACGGGAAAAAACCTCTTAATAATAATATTCGTAATTGAGATTTTACCGTCGCGAACGTTAGAAGCGCCATTGTGTAGTCAAGGAAATGTGTTCGTTAGTAAACACGTTACCAGTTGGTTTATGACGACACGGTTTTGAAGATACGTTATTTGATCTCCAACCATCACTTCAAACGGGAACGAGAATTGCATGCCTTATTATGGCATTGCAACGCATGCCGGGTTCAGCTAGTATTATATATAATAGTATTTGTATTATGGTTATTTTTCTGGTCACAGTGAAGCGTTAGAGTATTCTGTAATGTCACTCTGGCTAATATATGTATAGTATAAATAAAATACGATACGTAAAAATATTAAATAGTAAATGCGACATTTTCCACTGGCACGGGCCGAATTTTCTTTTTCTAAATCTACCTATGAAATAAATACCTATACCTAACAAAAGTGTTCCACACCCGCAGATTTCATCGAGCCACAACGAGACGGGCGAAGAGTGGCAAGCGACACATCGGTCTGGGTACGCAGTCGACCCTAAGTCGACACTTCATAAGAGTCAAAATCGCTTGCACGGTGGCGCCACCTTTTTTAGACGATTCCTCTTTTTCGGGACGAGACGCTAGGCGCCGCGAATCCTACCGTAGACATATTCACGGGGAAACTTGCTAACGCCACCGTGAAAAACTTTTCCCGTTTCCATCTTTCCCAACCAGATATATGTATACACTCCAGCTACATACATACATACATATAATATGTATATATATTTCCGTATATCTAGCGATGACACCTAAAACCTGAGGATGCGCACAACTGATAGTCATTCAAGCAATATTCATCTTTAATTTCCCAGTGAATTTATAGTCGGGGTGTTTTTCGGCTGCGTGCTTAACACTTTCCGCTCGAAACTCCGCTAACTAAGAGTTATAACCCTGTGCGTAGTTTTAACTTTTATTCGATTAATAATGGCGTTCTATAGTTAAAGTTAACTCAACTCTTGCGTCCATACATCAAAATTACCGAGATACTTATTGCGAGATTTCGCACAGACGGAATTTTATATTTTAACAGATTGAAAGTATCAGAAGATCCGTTGAAGAGTGGACTAAGTAGTTTTTTATTACAAGCCTTTTCTATATTTCATAGGTAGTTTCAATATCTATTTCTATAGTCTTCCGATCGTTTTGAAACTTGGCCATTTTGCGCGTTTTTGTCAACGATGGAAATTTAAATCGATTCTGATAGTTCGATGGTGAAAAATAATCGTAATGGACACGTTTAAAAATGCAAAGATTTTGAGCATCTTGACGTTTAGTGGTCAGTAACCTCATATGTTTGAATTTTCGCCACCCACTCGTCTTGTCAGATTTTAATTGTTTAAACACCTATAACTTTTTCTTTTTCACATTTATCTTATAAAATTTGCATTATATGCTCTCATTATTTCTCATACATATATGTATATTTTTACTTCACTAATAGGTTATATAAGGAATGTTAAAATGTTTATATTATAATTCTGATATTTATTTATTTAAATAGGCACACATACAGAATAAAATATAAAAAGAAAGTTGTATAGTGAGACAAAAATAATAATAAACACAAATAAAAATATAATATTCCATTTACAGTGAGCACCACATGTACGTATATACATATGTATGTAAATATGTACATATGTATGTTACAGCCAAATTTTTATTGCATATTTACTCTCTGGCTTGATTTTATTGCACATTTTTTATTAAAGTGTGATCTAAAGCTACTTAACTTCTTATACAAGATTGAGATCCAAGAGTTTTTATTATAGAAGGTTCTTCCAGTTTCAAACCATTCTGGATCAACCCAAATATGTACCTATGTATGTTTTACTTGGAATATTGTGACCAAAGCTAGCTCAATTAAGATAACCTAAACTTTAAATTCGCTTACATCAACATATCCTTTAGATCGTACAGGATAAGTGGATTAATTTCTAAATATTTCCTTTTATGAATGATCCACTTGATCTGATAATCTACATAATACTGCTAGATTTGATCTAAATATTTATATAATACGAAGCGTAAGAATGCGATTCAATTAAATTCTAATGAATTATATATCTATATAAAATATAGATAATTGAGCTGTAATACGTAGATAAGATAAAATGTATGTATTAAAAATGACATAAATTGTACTAAAACATTTATCGCCAATTTCGTATTGTGTATAAAATATGTGCATCCTCATTATATCATAAAACATTGAATTGATAAATACATTACATATATTATATTTGACAGATATTAAAGGAACAAAATGCCAAATTTCGTCACATCAGACGGATTAAATGCGAGAGTGCGCCATTAATGTTTCGTATAAAATCGAATAGGAGACGCGTTCACCTTGACCCAGTAGTTTTAAAAACCGGTGGGTCTAAAAGAAAGATCCAACTAGAAATAGTCGATCAAAGATGCTTTTGCTTAGTGTAAAAAAACTAAGAAAATGGCTACCAGTAAATTTATCACTACCATATTCGTACCGTTCGTAATATATAATATGTACATTTGACGTAATTTACTAGCAGATTGAGAAGACCGTTTGGCAAAATTCGTAACGAGACTTTGAATAGACGATTCATGTCATAAGGTCATCTCGGTTGCACATAATTCATGTGCATAAGCGATTGCATGTGGGCGAAGTGCATTTAAGTTGACGCTGAAGTGCGACTTGTGTCGATTGTTACGCGAAATGCGCATCAGAATTATTTATTGTGTACGTATAATATTGAAAATAAATGTAAATTTAAATTTTCCATCATTAAAAGATTGATGAATTGAATTAAAATTGGTTCGATTGATATAGAACTACACATATGGTCTAAGCTAAAGCAGATACACATGTTCATTTGAAATAGGTTCACAACTCCAATTCTGGCAAAAGGATTTTGTATAGTTGTCTCAGAAAAGCAATAACTATCCATAAAACTACGATTTCATAATAAATGATCAAATTATATTTTAAATTCTGCATTATATTAAATTGCTATAAGATAGTCTTGCGAAATGATTACTTATTTATATAATTTCACTGTCTTAAAAATTTATCTGAACGTTTGCTTTAAATATGAAAATGTTTTAAATCATATTCCGGTGTAGTTATTTAGTCTTTATCTTTTGGTAGACTCAATATGAAAAAAACGAAAAAAAAAATTTATAGTGTTTGATGATCTTTAGTGTAAATTTTGTATATTTCTCATAGGTAGGTCGGAAAATTCTAAAAAGAAAGAAAATCTGTATATGTTTTCATAAGCTTAAAAAATTGTGTATATGTAATGAGTATTCTGAAGGGTTTTATTTAGATTTTTTTTAAATATGTTTAATTAATATATTGAATTTATATTATATTGAAAAGTTTTGAATGGAAAATATGTACAATATTATTTATGTATTTTACTAGAAAAGTTTCATAGTATTTTACTACTCTACAAAAGTTTATCAAAAAAATAAAATAAAAATATCTACATAGTCAATATTTACATTTTGTATAAAAAATATATCATACATATACTAGCTTATATCGAAGCTTAGAGGATTTATGTAATTCTTCTTTCCCAATTTCTTGTTTACTTTTTTTTTCATTTAATTTACATATACATATGTATAAATCAAATTCCTTGGGTCTATTGGCTTTTCCGCCTTCCCCAAGTATATTAAATAAATAAATAAATATAGCCAGCAGCGTGCCTTGGTGGTTGCGTTCATATTAAGCACCAATAGATCGCTAGGTTCGATCCCGTGAGCGGACATCGATTGAAAATAATTCATTCGGAGTATAATCTTTAATGCTGCTGGTGAGACTTGGATATTTGTTGATCGTTTCCTATCAGAGTTTGCCAATTTATTTGATGGCATTGTTGAAGCGATTCCTCCATCAAATTGGCAAAAACCATCCTACCCACTATGTCACCACTATTTGAATACGATTTCAATTTTTTTATTATCTATAACATAGATGTCTTGCTAATTCTTATATATAGTATTTGTATTATGTTTATATGTATGTACATACATACATATGTCTGGTGACAATGACGCGTTAGAGTATTCCGTAATGTCACTGTGGCAAATATGTAAATAAATAAAATAAAAATAACTTATTACAATTATTTCCACCTTGAAAAGTATTGAATAGAAGAAAAATTTCACTCGAAAGGTTTGATAGCATTTTTTACTTTACAAAAGTTCATGTCAACATCGTTAGTAATATTTTAAATTTCAAAATATATAATTATACAAGTTTACACTTCGAATGAAGTTCACTCAGTAATATCTCATTAATATTTACAATATCAATATCGCCATGGAAATCCACCAACTTTTCATTGAAAATGTACGCGTATATGATTTCCATGACAATGTATTGAAATATTTCGAATAGTTCCACTCGCGAGACACGCTTTCCAACATCACATAACATTTCAGAACATCGCAGTTTGCAGATCAAACGCTTATACACATTATATAATAGCCATTCCACTTGGGTACACTCGAGAATTTTAAAAATGTGTCGATATTGAATATAAATCGATATAAACGATTGAGTAAGAGAGCTTAGAGGTCGCACACGAAGGCTAATCGACCACATACATAGATATATTTATGATCGCGTCCTTTGAAACGGTTTAATTTACATTAAAATATAAATAACGAAGACTCTAAAGGCTACGTGCATATATAATGCATATGATGCACCGTTCAAAATGGCGATTTTAAATCGGCCGAATTACGCGCAATCATCCGAATCATGGGGGGAGGGGGGTGCATTTTCGAATGGGGTTTCGATGACTATTAGCAACCGTCGAAATCGGTCTGCATGCGATTTAAACGATGAATTAATTATGTGCCAGTGACCACGTGAAGTTAAGGACATTTTTAAATCGTCACGAACGCATTAAAATGCAATGCACCGATTGCAAGAAGCGCATCGCGAATTATTTATGGCGCGCTCTACCGCGAATCGAGCGAGCGTTTGTCAAAAATTGAGGGGAATAAATCTGGATTACAAATTTTTAAAGCACTTTGTGTGATCGCGGAATTTGCATCGACTTTGTGTAATATGTGGCGGTAAATCAAAATTTTATAACGTAATATATGTATGACTTTTGACAAAGTATTATAAGTGCATGTAATACGGGTGTGTACGAGTCATGTTTTTTCGCGTTTCGGATTACATGTATGTCGTATTGAAAAGTGATTTATTCGATTCATAAGAAACTTACATATGTGTGTTTAGCACTGTTAGGTTTTGTTAACATTGATATGTACAGCGAAAATCCACTAATTGTGTGAATGAACTACACAGGCCCGGCCCGAGGGTATATTGGTTTCGGCGCCCCCCCCTCTTAAATTGTTTAAACAGTAAATATCATGAAAGTTATTGAAAAATATATTAAAAATATATATATATATATATATATATATATATATATAATTAAATTTACAAATTTTTATTCAAAATTGGCACGTTTTATGTATAAAAACGAATAAAATAAAATAAAATACGGATAGCTTTGTATAAATTCAGTAATGAAGACATTAATTTATATTAAAAAATGAATTACTACTACATACATATGTATATTTTATAAACGGAATATATTGACTCGGTCGCCATATTAACTAGTCGATATTAAGTACTACATATGTAGTGTGTGAATATGCCGTATTTTTCAAATATTGAAAAAAAATAAAATATATATGTATATATACATATATATATATATTTTTGGAGTGAGTTTGGAGTGATATATATATATATATATATATATATATATATATATATATATATATATATATATACATATACATATATATGTATATATATATAAAAATCAAAGTTTGTCTTTCACGTATGCGTTCCCATTCCATTCAACTGATTGCGATGAAACTTACAATAGTTATTGTGTTCACGTCCGCGATGGTTTTTGTAAAAAAAAACGCAATAATTTCAAATGTTTTCGGGTCTCCACCTGCGTTGTTAGGGTAAAATAAACAAACAATTGAATAATTTCAAATGTGTTCGCTGCCTGCGTATTTTCGGCAAACTATCATTACTGTAATAACGGGAACGGGAATTGCATGCGTTATTGTGGCATTACAACGCATGTCGGGTTCAGTTAGTTTTATACAAAATAGAATTCGAAATTACCATTTGTACCGACGGCAGTTTATTGTTTTACGAGTTTCATTCGTAAATCGTTGATATTTGACAGTCAACTTCCTGCGTTCCTCGTAAATTAAAAAAAAAAATTAAGTTGAGTATAAAATAATTTATAAGTTCAAAGAAAGTCCCTTGACACGTGCCAACAGTCGAACCGATCAACATTCAAGAAAAATTGTACGTATTCATAACCCAAATTATGACAGTTAATGGATTTTCGTTGTACATAAATGTATTCAAAGTAGAATCAAAATAGCAATAGTAAGATAATGGTATTACAGTTTCAAGGGCTACGTAAATTTTGGCCAAGGAGAGAATCGTACAAGGTGAACCAAATACAACAATAATTTTTCTTTTATTTGACATTTTTTATAGTTATTATGTGGACGTAGTTTTCACTTTATGGATCTAACACTGATAAGTATTTTTTGAACATCACTAACTTCTTGAAGCTTTTTTGTACAATATACAATCGAATTCATAAAATCTAATGATAGCAATCAATTTTAGATGTTTTCATATCGTATAAACGTTCGGAGATGTCTCAAATTATACACAAGACATCAAATTACATATGTATATGTATGTAGATTTTCCTCTTCCCAATTCATCGAGCGAAACTAAAGAGTTGATTCAATCAACACTCAATTCAAACAGGAAGATCGACTATTCCGACATTACATCGTCATTGTCATCGCCCAGTCTTGCAAATATTCCATCGATGATAGCCAAACTGCACTCTGCAGCCCTTCTTGCAAAATATTGATATTGCGATACATTTTAAGATTCTATTCAATCTATTGAAAAACCTTACAATGTAATTTATTTTTAATACGATTCTATTTAATTATTATAAAATGAAAATCTTTCAAATATACCTATATACTCGAAATATTAAGTATGTATGTAGATTCACCTGGAGTCCGCTTTCTTCATAACATGTAACTTTACATACGTATTCACTATTAGGCAAAAGTTGTACATAAAATGTGAACTTTACACAACGCAGTTTACCCAATAAGATTTTATACGTGGGTGAAAATTTGCGTGAAAATTCTCGGTCGAATTTGTGCGAAACTTTTACGGAAGTGCATCTTCTAAAATTCGCTCATACGATATTCTTTCCGGTTCATATTACGAAATTTTACATCGCAGACTCGTAAAGAGTGAAATTACACTGTGGTCCAAAAGATAACGACGACGTAAGTTTTCCTTATAGCGGATTCGCCAAATTCCAATAGAACTTTCTGATATTTGGAACCCTATATATATGTACATATGTTCATACGTATGCGTGCTGAATTGAAATGCTTCCTATATATGCCTTAACGATTTCTGAATTAAAGTGTGTGCGAAAAGAAACAATCATTAGATCGAATTTTTTAATATAAACAAACTGATGGCTAACTATTTTCTCAACATAATTACATCGACATTTAAATAAACAGATTTTATTTATTTTATGCGAAGAATTGTATGACATTTGTTTTAAAATGGGCGTAGTTTGGGCAGTGGAGGAGTTAAATGGTAGGGGTTGTTGCACGGTGTTTTGTGTATAATCATTATGTATAATGATAGTATTTGGTATTCATGTACAATGCTTGATGACAGGTGTCGCCTTGGGCTACTTGGAGTGCACTTTTTAGTTTCCTATATAGGAAAGAGTATGGGTATTACCCATATCTCTACCCTGCTCCTTTCATTTTGGGAATGCACGGGAATAATTCCCTTGAACTTCTGAGAAACTTCTCATTAATTCGTTTTGTTATTTTGAGAAACTTCTCATTGAATCGTTGTTGGAACAGTTGGGAATTTATGTCCCTAATAATTATGTGCGTGGTAGACATCATCATTTGATGGTTGTTCAAACCTCCTGCTCGCACTGTTCTTTATCGAATGGCTTCTACATATTCCAAGATCTATCTGACTTCTCAATGAAATCGTTACTGCTGAGTCTGAATGTGATATTTTCCACCTCAGTGAGCATAGGTTACCGGAGATTGTTTTAACCTATTTGTCTGGTAGCCTGCGCTCACCATTTTTTTAATAATTGAATGTGATGTATGAGTGGAATTTTGATCTTCTCTCTTTCATTTGGGCCTCACAGGAAAATTTTGTATTTGCGGCTGGTTCTTATATATTAGTGCTGGCTATAGGTGCAAGACATTCCCTATTTTGTATTTTATTATTTGATATTTTTACTTTATCTGCTATTATTTTTTTATGATAATGTACATATACTTGAGCTCTCCCCAAAATACACAATAAATTTTATAAAACTATTAAAACATGATTGATACCGAGTACAGATAAGTCAAAATTTGTCACAAACACAATATATTATTAAACTATTTATATTAATATACATGTATAATTTGTATTTAATATCTATACACAGTTGAAGTTAAGCATTTAGTAGATATAATACAAAGATTAAAATTTTAAATATCAAATATTCAAATTCAACTCAAATGTCGGACACCTACCAATCCACCCCCACATAATTGTAGATAAAATTGCTCGACATCAAATCTGACGCGTCACAAGTATAATTGAATTTGAAAATTCGGTACCACGAACAAGAAGACGGAGACGACGTCTTTCGACCCGACCCGACCCGAATTTTTGATATTCAAGTGTTCTATATAGGGGGGGGGGGGGGGCAAGACGAAGAACGAAATTTCAGTGGGGGAAATTGGCGATTTTAATTTCGATTCTCTCGAGGCATAAGTGGGTGGGTGGGCGGGCGGGCGCGATAGTAGGACAAGTCGTTAATTTGAGGCGTTCATCATAAGTGTCGGTCGAGGCGGGTGACAGCAGACCCACCCCCTTCTATCCTTGCACCACCCCCGCATCATCCTCCCCCGCCGGTTCCCGGGGCGCCGCCTCAAAATTATGCTGTCAACGCAACTGACAAATCGAATTACGCAAGTTGCTGAAAGATTACGAAGAATGTCTCCTCAGCAAGCGTTATTTAGCATATTAGAGGGCGGCGTGACTGGTAGTCGAGCAATTTTCTTGACACGCCGCGACGCCGAGATCCCTCCCGATCTTTCAAATTAACTTTACAAGCGGCGTCCCGGCGCCTTGGACTTGCGAGTGGGTCCCTTCCCCTCCCACCCACTCTCTCGGCCCTTTCCCTTAACACCTGTCAAATGCGTGTAAGCCCAACGGCGACGAATTAACCTAATCAGCTAAATCGGCTTAACGGCGCGGCGAAGGCGACGCACCTCCAATATTTATGTAGTTGACGGTTTTAATATTATTTAATAAATGCATTTTTGTTTTCGAGACAGTCTTCTGCTTCTTATGCTTCCTGTCTGGGGTCGGAGTGATTGGGCCGGGGTTATAGTATGCTTGTTAGGTACCTCAGAACAAATCTGTCTTTTGGCGATTTTGGGACGTGCTTTCATTGTGTTTAAAACTTTGAATATGTAAATAGGCTGTTCCATTATGATGTATGTACCTACATATATAAGATGGTACCCCGATTTATGCGCGAAAGACAAAGCGCCCTGACATAAAGGCCCCGACATAACTGCGAGGCGTCAAAACCGCCCCAGCAAAAAGCGCTCGGCGACAAATTCACGCCAAAATCGAAGTCGAAATTTATATTTTAATTTTTTCAAATTTATTTATTTTACATCGACATTACAGAATACTCTAAACGCGTCTCTGTAACCAACTGTATGTTATTGATATATTATGTATATTATTGATAATTATTAATTAATTTATTTACATATTTGGCCACAGTGACATTACAGAAGACTCTACGCGTCACTGTGAGCAGATATATGTATGTACATAGAAGCATAATACAAATACTATATATGTATAAGAATTTGCGAGACATTTATGTTATAGATAATACATTTTTGAAATCGGGTCTGGGGTCACTGCAAGGAAAGTGACTTGATGGAAAGTCGAATGATGGAAAACATTAAAATCGATTCGCCGACTCGTCGTTAACGTAGGTCGAGGTTATCTATCTCTGTCATCATAATGTAATCCTGGCACATGGTAAAGATCTTTCAAATCTCTAAACCCGACCTATGCTAGCGACGAGTCGACGAATCGATTTTAATTTTTTACATTTTTCGCTTTGCATTAAGTCACTTTCCTCGCAGTGATGGCCACCGTTTGAAATCATATTCAAATAGTGGTGACATAGTGGGTAGGATGGCTTTTGCCAATTTGATGGAGGAATCGCTTCAACAATAAAATCAGATAAATTGGAAACGATCGAATTTAAATTGTTGTGTATATTTTACAATCGAAGTGTATTTTCAGTTGTAATAAATTCCAACTGGCATTTTACGTCATTTAAATTCGAATATAATTAAACCAGTAAATTATATCTCTAGAAATGCAAATACACTTTTAACAATGTGCGCCAATTGTAATATAATAGTTGAGTTTTGATAGCTCCGATGCTTTTACGAATGCTTTAGAATTCAATAATGCGTTATTATTTGATAGATAATGCATACATGTAATGAGTACCGTATTACGATAACTCTAAGAATGTGTTCAAAACAAAAATGTGACTTTCCAACTAAATGTACTAGTCCAGTGACGTTTTTACGAAAGCCTAACCTAAGTGCCAACTTATAGTTGAACTATGTTTTTAGTTGAAATATATTTTGACCAGTTGGAATGTAATTCGCCATATGAATCAAACTTACGTGAGTTAGACGGAATAAATTCTAATTAGTCAAAATATATTACAACTGAAAAAACACTTCTACTATATCGGTAGTTGGTACCTGGTTAGATGGAATATATTCCAAGTAATCAAAATATATTACAACTGGAAGATTCATCATAAAAATTTATACATGTGTATTGTTACTACGCATGTTCATGTGTACATATATGTATGTACGTAAAAAGACTAAGCACGACAAAAGTATAAAGTATTGCTGAAGTGAACTATCAATTGTACGGAAACCTTTCAATTTTTAGAAATCGATACTTTATTTTATTACAGTTTAATATAACAAATTCAAGTTCTTGATATGAAAATGATTTGAAGCTAAATTCATAAAATGTTCAATTATAACACTTTGCATTCCGAATACTAATATCATAAACGTTCAGGTTGTTTTTTTTATAATTTTTATTTCTTTAATTAATAAATTAATCTAAACTTAACTTGAATTGGTATGAGTCATACATACATACATATATAGTCAAAATATGTTACAATTTAAAATACTCTTCAACTATGTATAACGGTAAATGCTACCAGGTTAGATGGAATATATTCAAACTAGTCAAAAGATATTACAACTGGAAGGTACACGTCGACTGTAACATACATATATATGTAATTAAATTATAAGTAATTAAATGTACAAATTTTTTTTAAATAAAATTACATAATCTTTCAAATGAAAAAAATTTAACTAAAAGACATTAAAAAAAAACTTACACGTATTGGAAAACAAAAAGAAAATCGTAGTGAAAATAGAATGCAGGTAATATTTGACACACTTGCAAAAGTCTACGACTAGAAAAAAAACTTTTAAAAAGTGATAAAATACTCACCGAAGTATGAATTCGATTGTTCGTATTGAATCGGTTCACAACCAAAACTAGAATATTTAAATACAAACATATAAAAATCAAATATAACAGAATTGCATCAGCGTATTATATTATTAATACGGAACAAATAATTTCAATAGAACACGTCGTTAAGATGTAAGTTGGGCTTTCCTCATACAAAGCGAAGGATTTACCTCGAGTGATAGCAAGTTTACCTTAACGAGCACTACTAGCATACAATACGCGGCTTTTGGAACGAACACATACTATTAGCATGATTAATTGAGCAGCAGCTTGATTGGGGAAAAGTTAATATTATTAGACTAAAAACCCTATTCAAAGTCTATCGATATGAGGCAGAGAGACGAGAGAGATACGCGAGCCGGGAAGGAGGCCCACTTATACCGTTATCCTAATTTGCTTTGGAAAAAGCTCTCTTCGGCGAGAGAACGACTGCCATTTGTACCGGTTTCTTGGCAACGCCCGGCTTTCTATAACACAAATCACCCCGGCCCGTAATCAGGTTAAATACTCACTGCCACCACCTACAGACGCACAACCAAGCCCCCTAAGGCCCTCACCCTGCTCCCTGTGCGGCTCCTGTCATTTGTCAGAAGTCGGCGGGGTCGTGTGTGTGTCCGTACGTCTCCCCACTTTCTTGTATTATTAATTCCAAAAGTGTTCCGATTTACGAGACCCTCTCTGGTACTGGCGTGTCTCCCTTCGACCCTGTCTCCCCTGTCTTCGTCTGCGTAAATTAACTCGTGTAGTGGTGGGTTTTGTAACCGAAGATTTACCACCCGGGGGTAGATGCTCATTTCACTTCCGTTGCGTTTTAGTGAAAATTACTTTTTTTTTTCAACTATCACGTACCGGTTTTTGACCTCATTTATCTTATGACTTACACATATTTTATTTTTACATACATTTATATACCAGAAGAGCCTAACAGGTCAACCACAATGCGCCTTCCTGGCCAATTACAAAACATCGATATATAATATTAACAAAGCATCATATATAGAGACATCAATGGATACATTTTTGATAAACTTGATTTTTGATTTTCTGAGCACATTTTTTAAAATATAAATGTCGAATTTCGAGATCCTTAGAAACTTGAAATTTATGAGACATTTATGGACAAATTTGCAGCATTTTAAAACGAATTAGCGAAATTCGAGATACTGAAAACTCCAAAATGCTGAGAAATGGGTTAATGGTTGCCAATTTGTTTCAATGAAAATCAGATAAATTGACAAACTCTCATAGGAAACGATCGACCTGGAGTCACAAAAAAAAGGTCTGGGTATAGCAACCAGTGGGATTCGAACCTATGACCACTATATTATAAGCATAAATGCTAACCACTAGTGTACGCTGCTGGTTACGCCTATGAATGAATTAGTGGTATTTCGGATTATTTATGGAGC
The DNA here is from genome assembly GCF_051622035.1 of Arctopsyche grandis. Classification (NCBI taxonomy): domain Eukaryota; kingdom Metazoa; phylum Arthropoda; class Insecta; order Trichoptera; family Hydropsychidae; genus Arctopsyche; species Arctopsyche grandis. The sequence continues at coordinate 8,994,482 of NC_135367.1, forward strand.
CAGCAGCATATTTAAATATAGCTTATATTGTCTGAGGTTCGAGTCCTGGTTAAACCTCGACTGAAAATAATCATAAGATGTATGATTTTAAGTATTTCTGTAATCAGATTTGCATATTTGTGAATCAAAGTCGTACGTTTCCTATCAAAGTTTGCCAATCTATCTGACTTAATTATTGAAACGGTTCCTCACAAATTGGCAACCCATCCTCTATTAGCCACCAATGAAACATTGATTAAAATTTCAAATTTATAAATATGTACAAGTTTGATAAAAATGAAAAAAAAGCTCTGCAGTAAGCGAAAAATCAAATTTTGAATACATTGTAGAATTTATTAATGAACATTGTATTTGGGATTTAGCTAACCCTCACCGTACTATAATAGTCGTTTCGATTCAACATATGTACATATGTACGTCACAGCTAAACCACTGTCAAAACGTATATACGAATACAATAACAAAAGAAAAAAGCTTCTATATATGTATGTATACTGATCGCTACTAATTTTTTCGCTTGGCAAATAATTTACTGCCATCTATTGAAAATTTATTTTATTAATTAATTAATTTTTCTATTGGTGTTTATTGTATATTGTTTAGAATTTTTTACCTTTTTTTCATATTAAACAATTAAATATAAATATTAATTAAATATATTTAAAAGGTATTTGAAAAACATTCGATCGCGTAGGGATCGAACACATGACCGACGACACATTTCTTTTAATTTAATTTAATTTAATAACTTAATATGCCAACACCCATGCGATGATATGTCATCGGGTACAACACTAGTTGGATATAATGTGCAATTATTTTCTTGCAATTAAGTGATTATTAAATTAAGTATATGTTTTTCCTTATATTTTAATTGAATTCATGCATTATTTTCTGTTTCATATAAATTTTTTTTCAGTAAATTTCTACGAAGTATGTACTTACATATGTACATATGTATATATGTACATCGCGTCCGTTTTTATGTATATTATTATAGGTTATACAGCAAAACGGTACAGTATCATAGGAGAGCACAAATCATTTTGACCAGTGACAAAATATCGATGCAGCGCCAGAGGGCCGAGTGTCGACCTCTAATTGACAGGTTTGTGTGGTGGGTCCGATTGCTCAGCTGCTAGTTGCGAAAGTTGGGCGAATTTCAGTGGGTGGGCGGTTGGGGTGGGTGGGATTTAGGGGAGGGTTTGGCGCCCGCGGCCCGGCTGTAAATTGTCGCCCCGTCACCGGCGCGGCGCCACCTGACGACACCCCCAACCCCCAACCCCACAGCATCCACATGAAGCCTTTCACTTTCGATTAAGCGAAATGCGACCGAATACTTGATAGCAGTTGACAATACCACAAATTTCTCAACACGACAAACGTCAACGGTGCAAAGATTCGATTAAAAGAAATGTTTGAACAGAGCATAGTCATTATACTCACATAGAACAAGGTCAGATTAGAACAGACCTGAAAGTTTGCACACTTAACACCTTTCTGTAATGTTTTCTATTGAAGTGTACACCAAACCTGGCGTCGAGCTCGAGATTGAAGCTTGGATTATGGCCCATTCATAATCTCAAACCGATTAATGTTTCGGCAAATAACCAGCCGCATAGACTAGTGGTTAGCATATAATTTCGTTCTCCAGCTACTACGTGGTAATATGTCCGTTGTTGTTGGAACAGTTGGGACTTTATGTCCCTAATAACTATGTGCGTGGTAGACATCATCATTTGATGGCTGTACCTCCTGCTCGCACAGTTATTTTTCGAATGCTCATATTCCAAGAGCTACCGGACTTCTCAATTAAATCGTTGCTGCTGTGCCTGAATGCGATATTTTCCACCTAGGTGAGCGTAGATTATCGGATATTATTTTAAGATTTGTCTGGTAATCTACGCCCATCATTATTTTCATAATTTGAATGTGATGTATGAGTGGAATTTTAATCTTCTCTCTTCCATTTGGGCTTCGCAGAGATGTTTTGTATTTGTAGCTTGTTCTTATTTATCGGAACAGGCTACAGGTGCAAGATATTCCTTTCATTGTATTTGTAATACTTATTAAATTATCTTGGTATTTTATTACTCAATTTCATTTATCCGCTATTTTATTACTTTACTGTTTTTTTTTATGATTGTGTTTAAATGTTGTTTTTTATTCTTTTCTTTTTTTTTGTAATTTTATTTAAACTTATTTTTTGCTTTTGCTTTTTGTTCTATCTATTTATTTTTTATTTAATCCCTCTCTTGTTTTATTATCTAGGCCATTGTGGCGAATTAGGTTCTTCCTGTAATGCCACAATGGTCCAAAACATTTAAATAAATAAATAAATAATGCCTTGAACAAAGTGCTCACGGTTTCAAATTCCACTGGTTTCTGTTGGCCAGAACTTGGATTTGTGACACCCAGGTGGTTCATTTCCTTTCAGAGTTTTCCAAATTATCTCATTTTCATTGAAACGGTTCCAAAAAATTGGCAGCCTTACCCATTTTTTCGCAAATCTAGAGTGTTCGGCAATCTCGAATTTCGCTCAATTGTATAAAATGCTAATTGATATTTATTTACTTTGTATAATACTAATAATAATTGTTTCAAATGTACTATGTTTATGGTCAGGAAGGCGCATTGGATTTACCTATTATGTCTTTCTGGTATATATATATATGTATGTACATATTTATATACATGTATATGTTAAAACATATGTTAAAAATCGATCTTTAACAGAAAATTTGAGACAAAAATTGATTTAAGTTCTTGATTCGTAATTCTAGGAACGTTAGAAAGTTGCTTTTTAGTTTGTAGTACCACTTTAATACTCTACATTTATGGAAATGTCCCGTGATGCTTTCTAACGAGCAGGATTTCAACCTGGTATCAATTCCAGCAGCTTCTATTGAGAATCGTGTAGGGATTATGACCGGTTTTAAGATTATGCACAGGTCATAATCCCGATTGATTGACGCCAGGTCGATGACGTCCTGGGCTTTAAAAAAATACGGAAAACTGTCAAGTATGTGGAAACCATATGACTAGAAATTAGCATAGCAGGATTTGAGACGGGAGCCTTTTTGAATGTGATTTGGATCTGAAGAGTTTATTGGCAATCAGTCAATCGAGTCTTTTGGGCTATGTACGTACATTAGGAATTTTGGAATTAGGAAGCATCTCTAGTTGGACAAGTTATTCTCTATCATGGAAAATCCGTAAAAAGTAAAATAAAAATTCTAAAAAATATATTTACATTGTCCAGTTTGTGAAAATCGTAAATTTTACTGATTTTCGAAGGTTTTTTAAAACTTAAGCTTAGTTTTAGTGGTTTATTTTTTTCAATTCACCTTATCATATAAATGGAATGATTTTATAATCATTCCATTTATAATCTCACATAGGATGTTTCTTCACATTGCTAAGGTACGAAATAAAATATGAAACAAACATAAAACGCCAGTATTTGTGCGTCTCCAGTTCATTGTCGATGTTTTTAATCTAATCAATTATTCATCAAACAAAATAAATAAAAATAAAATGTAACTGACACACTAACAGCAAAACTGAATTAGTCACACTATCTATAAATCACATACTCAAGTACATATGTACATATCTACATCTTCACACGCTTGAACTTAAAACGCACTGAAAGAGTTCGAGATGTCAATAAATAGTACAAGCAGATACTCAGATAATACAATCCTATCGACGACATAAAATCTGATATTGTTTCCAATTATAGCACAACGACAATACAGTGCCGATTTTTATTCTTATATACCTCTTATGCACATTTGTGCATATATAAAACAATAAAAATCGTATCGAGACTTAATACATAGATAGCAACCGGAGCAAAGACACAGCTATCTGTACAGAATCGTAAACAAATATGTATGCGTCGCGTTATATGCGATACGCGGATTCTTTAACGGCTATTTTCACGTCGGTAATCGGATTTTTCTTTCGCGAAACATCCACCCGACCACCCCCACCCCACCCACTCCTCCTACACAAGCCTATCGTATATTTCATAACGGAATGGTCCCTCATCCCCTGTGTATACGCATTTGTATATCCTTACTACTGGAACACTACTAACAGGGGGGGTTTACGCAGTGCACGCGAGAGCACATTTCCCTCGGAAGAATATTTCGCGACATTATTACCGAAAAGCTTTTCATCCCCAGTGCTCGCTTTCAGGCCGTGTCATTGTCCTGAAATGACGCATATATATATGTAATATATTAGGTCGGAGTGAAAAATTCAAATTTTGAATTTTCCGCCACGGATCTAGACGGAAATTTGTGGACATTAAACAATGTCTACGATCTAAAATCTAGCAAATTTGGGGGTAATAAGATTAAAAATATAATTTTTCAGACTGTCATTATAGTATTCAAATGAGATTTTTTAATTCGTTATTTTTTAGATTATCCGATCAAAATTTGCGGTCGAAATTTGATAGTCGAATTTAAAGAGTGTTCAATCAAAAATCATATGGTATAGTACACGAAGAATTTGGTTTTGAATGCACATATGTAGTGTGTGGTTAATGAGTGTTCATAGTGCAGAGCATGTTTGGACTGAGTGTGTAGCTAACTGTGTATTCTGACACTTGACCTTTGGCAGGGCTAACTTAAATTCACTGTTTGGTCTAATCCACATGCATAATTCGCATCCTGATCATTCATATTATACATATACGGGCCGTCATATTTGAAAGTGATGGAAGTCCAATTAACAGTTCCAAAAACACTATTCCTGTTTGAATTAATTTACAAATTACTATCACTTCTTTTAATTCGATATGTCCAAAATCTCGGAAAAGTAAAAGTAATAATATAACGAAAATATATACTTCTATTAAAATTTACTTTAAATACCACATGACGCAAATGCTAACTGGTGATTAAAAATCTTTTAAATTGATATTTATTCTATTTACAACAATAAATTGAAATAAATATTGTTTACAAATTGAAATATGTTCTCCCACACTTAATTTATTATTATTTATTACTTTACTCTATTATTAACTAGTGGTTTTACCCGGCTTCGCTCGTTATTTGTAATATAGACCGCTTAAACATGACTAGTCTTATAGTAAACATTTTATTAAATTTATTTCAATAGCTTCATTCATTTGTTTTTTTTTATTAAATTCACTGTTACGAACAAACAAACATATATAAAAAGTCTATTTCAAAATTATATGTACACCAGAATCCGGCGCCTGCGCCCCCGGAGCCTTCGGTGCCCCTCGGGGAAGGGGGGCGAATTTATTTGAATCGAAAAGAAAATATATCGTCACAAAAACTGACCCGTTTAAAAAGTTACGAACGAAAAATACATACATACATATATATACATATATACAAAGTCTCTTTCGAAATTATATATTAGATTATTTATTATTTATTACTATTTTTAAACAATTTTTATCCATCCCAGGGGATATTTGCACGGGGAGTTAATGTCCAGGGGGTTTTTGGCCGGGTGTATGTGTCCGGGGGGTACGCGTCAAGGAGGTACATGTCTGGATACCATTATATACAACAGGTGAGCCTTTATTATTTCAATTATATTAATTTTTACCCATTTGGAAGTAGTTGACTCCATTTAACATTTTCAAACAAAGTCAAAGTCAACATTTTCATATTAAGCTTTGCCTTTATACGTCTGTATATATGTGAATGGGTAGGCTCTTGCCGAAAATAGATGAGGAATATTCAATATAGTCCAAATGTATGTATGTATGTATGTATGTACTCCGTTACGAATTTGTGGGATGTAAGTTACAACCGTGTTCTTGGTGTGAAGTGTTGGCGCCAGCCCAACGCCAATTGGCTGGCCATCCGCAAGCTTTCAGCCGAACAGGATATATCAAGCCAAAAAGCGCCAGATTGACCATAAAATAAATTCTCGAACAACCTCACCGATAGATTGACATGTCACAACTCGTGCACTGCTAAAATGTATGACAAATAATGGGTAGAAAAAAATCAAAGCCCACGATGAAATTGTTTTCGTGCGAATCTGTATAATTCGGAGATGATCTCTGTTTATGTTTTGTATCAGTTTTGAAGTCATAAGAGTGGTTTTAAAATTTCAATATAGGAAAGGACGATGATTGTATGACAGGATACATAATCAAGTCAGCATGCAAAGAATAGTAGGTAAATTGTGAACGATTCATCTTTTGAAAATCTTAAAAAAATTCCGCAACTTCGTCAATGCTAAACGATTATGTATGATGATGATTCTGAAATTTTAGAGGATGATAGTAGTATTGCTAAAAATTTTGCCCAATATTTTAAATTAGTTTTCGATGTTTCTGATGATTATATCGAAGTTAACAATGAATCATTCATTTCCAAAATTGTCGATTGATAAACTCAATTTATTAAATTTTTTATAAGTTGAAAACCATTCATTGTTCTGGGCTTGAATCCGTTCTTGATTTATATCCTGAAAGAATGTGAGGTCAGCCTCTTATGGTGCGTACGCACCAAGCCAACGAACGGCCCACAGGCCAACTTTAAAAACCAGTAGCGTACAAAATATCGAAATAAAAATTAAATTTAAAAATTGAAATTAAATATCAAAATTAAAACTATTATTATTATATTAAAATTAAATTCAAGTATCAAAATAAAATTATAATCATTATATTAAAATTAAAATTAAATATTGAAAGTTAAAACAGAACATGCACAATTTAAATAAATTTTCGAGATTGACCTAAAATTAGATCATCAACAATCACATACAGGTAATCCTCAACTTTTGTTTGTCGAAGATGTTTTGACTTACGAAGATACGCACTAAGATCGAAAAAAAATCAAAGAATTATTATTTTTACTTCCCCGTAATGCGCAGTTACTGAGAATATATCATGTATTAGTATGGGTGATCCAACGATTTTTGCTAACCCGGGGTGTTGTCGGTCACATCAAACGGATTTTTTTATTCTTCAATTGTTTCTCTCGTCGAAATAAATCAAGTAATTAAATCATTTCAGAGGTAAAATTTATCGGATAATGTGTGATTATTAATTTTATTTCGACGAAACCCTTTGACAAATCACCGACATCCGACACCGCGTTTTTTTATGAATTGTTTTTTTTTTATCGATCATCCAAGTGGAAATACAGTAACATCTCGTGACGACTTTAACAATATTTTTTTTCGCTCGTACGCAGAGAAATTATAATATTTCTCTGGTTTTAAATGCGGTATCGTCGTAATTCAAAACATTATTGTAATTCAAAACATCAACGATGATCTAATTTTAGCTCAATCTCGCTCTTTAGCTTGATTTTGATATTTAATTTCAATTTTAAAATTTAATTTTTATTTCGATATTTTGTACGCTACTGCTGGTTAAAAAGTTGGCCCAAAATCGTCGTTGGTTTAGTCCGTAAGCACCATTAGAACCGCTAAATTACATCTTTAACCAATCATCAAAAAACCGCGTTTCTCATTCGAGCTGATTTGCACTGAGCGAAATTAAATAAATAAAAAAGTTGATAGATCTTTCGTGTGACAATTTTATATGGAATTGTTAATGTTAATTTTTAACACCGGAGAATCATCTTAATTATATATAGAACTATTACAGTAGTTCTCAATATGTTGAAAAGTTTAGTTTTATAGTAACAATAAATATTTCGATCAAAGTCATTGAGTCTAATTTTATCTAATGAAATTTTAATCACGAGAATTTTATTTATTTTAAAAACAAAATAAATGATAAATTAACTCATCAAAATGAGAATTTGATTATAATTCAAAATATTTGATTGCACATTGATACTGATTATATTTCATATACATTTAAGAAAAAAATATTTCTGAGATCAAATCTTTCTAATAAATGTCAGTGAGTGGATAGTATAAAATACATACGTAACTTCTTAGTAATAAACTAGGTGTTGTGTCTCTTAAATTAATGTTTATCTGTTCTTTAAATGGGTCATGCAACGATGAGTTGATTGTTGCCTTCTATGTATATATGTATAATATTATAAAAGAGACGTTTTGATAAAATGGAATGATTTATATCGTATGATATATTATATTTTATATAATGGCATCATTAAGCAAAATCTGTAAATTCTTCTAAAATATCTTAGTGAAAGTTTGTATAAACGTATTTTAATGCTCTATCCAATAGTGTAGTAATTGCGATTTCTAAAAAATTGAACCCACTATTCGACAAATTCGCATATTTATAACCCTCATTTCATTTGAAGTTTCTGCGTATGTATACGGGTGTAAAGGGGAGATAGGAAATTTTTTGACGTCGCGTTTGGATTTTTCGCTCTCTCCATGTTCAAAGCAGAGGAAGAAGAAGAAGAAGCATCGGAGAAATAAGTTCAAACAAGCAATGACTTCAGAATTACTGAAATCTGTTTCATATTGGCGGCACGTCTCTCTCGGCCCTTTGAGAGCCAATGAAAGTTATTCAGCTTTGATTTGACGCATACACTTCTCTGTCGATGATAAAAGTTAGAACGAAATATTTATTAATAAGCACAACCCCCCTGTCTCCACTTCTGGCGTTCAAAAACGATGAATTTTTAAAAGCCAACTTTACCTTAGATAAAAAAATCATATATACTATCTATTTAAAATTTACAAAGATTCTATGATTATATCGTTACTTAATTGTAGTAAAACATTCAACGCAATTAATCGAATGTTCAATAAACTTGAGAATATATTATAAGAGCGTTACACAATTTTTATTTCCAAACGCTGAATGTGTACCATAAATTTAATGAAAATTAAACAGAAATTATTGAGTCGATGATTAACGTTTTCAACATTTTAGAGACGTTTTCAGTGTGAAATATATAAGAAGTGTATAATTTTATCGCATATGCGGCTCTCAAACTGTATATCATGTTATATGTAATGCACGTTAAGATTTCAAAGAAAAAGAATAAGGAATTATATTCCGAAGCAGATGCAAAATTATCGGTTAATTTTTGTAAAACACTCGTTAATTGTTGTAATTAACGAACAAGACAAATGGCATAATGTGATAGTACACAAATATGGCTTGTAAAACACGTTATATTATTATGGTACATTACATACATATATACGATTTTGATGAATTTATAAGGACAATCTAATGAACGTACATACATTTGGATTACTTTATCTTTGCAGGTGGTGACTTTTATGAACCATTTTCTTAGTCTTATCAGTAAAACATACACATGTATTAAGTATGGGATTATACGATACTATAAAATACATATGTAGTTTTGAAGTAAAATATCAATACTTTTCGTCAACAGAGAGTCCAAATTTCCAATGCAAAACGTAGTCAACGCGAATAAGATGATTTTAAAATACTATATGGTAGCTGAGTTAGTTTGCAAGGTATACATATGTACATGTGTTGGTATGAAAGTATAAAAAAATAAAGTAATACCTATACAAATATTGATATATGAGCCTCTCAGCTGCCAAACAATCTAACTTCACTTTTGCCAATATCCCAATTTCGTGCCTACAAATAGCTTATAAAATATATATGTAGGTAATACCTTCAACGAATCATGTAAGTAAACAGAACAAAAAACGAACCAAATGTTCCACATTGTTATCCTCATACACTTTTCGCATTTCGAATAGATTGATTTCTTTTTAAAATAAGCTTAATTACGATGATGTATGTACATCACTAGAATGATGTTCAAAAAATTAATTTCCAACTGTCAAGGTTGCATACAATGTCGCACAGTATAATGAGCAACGTTTGCGCTAATAAATTTGACATTTCAACGTCAGATCATTGGCTTTTTCAGTCGCACCAAACGTGCATCAAATTCATCAATAGCATACTACATCGATCCAGCGCAGCGAGAGCGAGATGATGGAAAAAATCATTGCGTTCTTATCGCGGAACTCTCAGATAACGCAAACGACCATTCAAGGTCGGAATTTGCACGCTCGAGGCGCAAAAAAAAAATACAACAAAAAATATACGAAGGCGACGTTCGTGAATACGTACACCAGACAGATACACGTGACCGATGGAAAGTTTGAGAAGCGCTGGCGACCAATAGCGGCGCCGATTGGCAACGCCGCAGACGCCCACGCGGACACACACCGAATTAGACAAGAACGCTACTACGTATATAACCCATGTGATGGGTATACCCGATCGTCGTCGTGGAAGTATGTAGTGCTGGTGAAAATCGGCGGGGAAAATCGGTCGGAAAAGTGCGCTTTTCCCGCGCAAGAGTGACGCTTGTAGTGCGAGACGCGCCAGCCATGCAATGGTATTGTGCTTGGAATGATTCACGTCGTCAATGGTTTGCAGTGTTTTTATAGTGAACTAGCTGTTTTACCCGGCTTCGCTCAGTGTTTGTAATATAAACGTTCGTTTGTTTTTTTTATTAAATTTATTAGAATCGAAAAAAATATAATATTCAACCAATTGAATTGTGGCCATAGAAACTTTGTTTTGTTTACGAAATTCTCAACCAAAGATACTTACATATGTATATACATACTTACATACAGTCTCTTTCGAAATTAAATATTAGACTTAAACACTCGTATAGGTACATACATACATACTTACATACCTATATGGTACGAATATACATATTTTTTTTATACTAGGAAGGCCTTACAGGTAAACCCCAATGCGCCTTCCTGGTCAATTACAAACAATACAGCATTTTTACTATACAAGTCGCTGAATTACGAGACACTGAAAGGTCGAAAATTAACGGGACATCTATGGATTATACAAAAAATTTATTGTACGTTAATCATGCTCAAATATTGGTGACATAGTAGGTAGGAAGGATTTAATTCAGCCAATTTTTAATCTGGAACCGTTTCAACAATAAAATCAGAGAAAATTGGCAAACTCTGATAGGAAACGATCGACCTGGAGTCACAAATATCCAGGTCTGACCAGCATCACTACAGATATACTCAGAAAATTCTTTTTCAATCGAGGTCAGCTCATGGGATCGAACCCGGTGCCTCTCGGTGTTAGGCAGAAGCTTAACGACCTAGCTATGCTGCTGGCTACATATATACAAACATATGTACATGTTGTACTCGATGACTTATAATCGCATGGGTGTTGACATATTAAGTAATTAAATAATGTAACAAAGTCGGTCATGTGTTCGATTCCGACGCGGTCGATTTTTTTTCAAATACCTTTAAATTAAATATATTTAATTTAATTTTTGTTTGTTTAATATGAAAAAAATACTTATCCTATCCACTATGTCACGACTATTTGAATATGATTTCAAATTTATAATCTATAATGAACAAGTTTAATACCATAGGTGTCGCTCAAGGGCAATCCGTAATGGCATCATGGGGAAATATAAATTTAAAAAATCTCTCGAAGGGTCTCTTGGCTATGATGTTTGTCGTAGCTAGAGACGATATGAATGAGAATTACTAAAAAATATATGCTGGTCCGCGAACTGAAAATGTTAGAGTAGCACTGTTTTAAATGCTACAGACATTTATTTATGAATACAATATTTTACAGATTATTTTAACTATTTTATACATAGTAATTTAATTATCATTTACAAATTAATTATAATTATTTACAAATGAATTTAATTATTATTTATAATTATTTATATTGTTGAGTAATATCGAATCTAAATGACTTTAAAGGCACTTTAAAATCTCAATATGTAGTATTTCTATAAATCATAGTCATCAAGTCCAGTTGCAAAGATGTTTGAATCTTAAAATTGTGTATATGCATCTGCGGAACGAGAGGTGCTGTATTACATAAAAATTAAATCAGCTGATAACTAAAAATAAAACTATCACTGTTTGATCTGTGTACATGTGTAGCTTGTATTGGTTAGAAAGTTTGTTATGAAGGAATAAACAATGAAATTTGATGTCATGAGTTGCTGCCGGCTATTGCCGGCTATTGGATACTCACTTATGCCGGGAACGTTTAGAATAGCTTATTAATACTAAGATTGATTTAATGATAAAATTGAAGTTGTAATCATATTAACAATGAAATTGCAATATAATCCATACAGTTAAGAATAGTTAATCAATGTATGATTGTCCATAAATGAGTTTATGTATTTACAGAAATGAACTTTTCAATCATCAGATAAATTAAATCAGCTGATAACTAAAAATAAAACTATCACTGTTTGATCTGTGTACATGTGTAGCTTGTATTGGTTAGAAAGTTTGTTTTGGAGAAATAAACAATGCAATTTGAGGTTATGGGTAGCTGTTGAACTAATTGTATGTATATAAGCTTATTGTAAAAAACTAAATGTATGTAAGCTTATTGTAAATCATATTAACAATTAGATACAACATAACTTCTTATTGAATACTTAACTCGCAGATAAAACTCCGTGAAGAGATATACTTTTAAGCCGTGAAATATCAGATTTGACATATTTGGCCATAAATCAATATATATCGTGTATTACCCTACAAGAAGCTACATGCCAAATTTGAAATTTATATATACATATGAGAGTTAAAACTATAAATATTTATATATTATAGATAACGAGAACCAATAGAGCAAATTTCATAAAATATAGAGTGAATTATAGGCGTTTAAACAATTTAAATTGATAAGGCCGTGTCATGGCGAACAGTTTACGCCTTGTTAAATAACGCTTGTTTAAACGTCAGGGAGATTTACTTTCCGCGTGTTTAAAACGCGTTGTATACGATATTTTATCTCCAACGTAATGGCAGACGATACATTAACGTGTATTGATGACCAAAATGAGCAATATGGCAAAGTATGAAAACGATCGGATAAGAGATAAAAATGACCACTGACAAGAAAGCCATGTGAAACGTAAAGGAGGTATGTATGTAAAAATCAAAAGTCTCTCAATCTTTTGTCGAAAAAAAATTGTTTAATTGGTCGCCTGGATCACTCTATCTTTTTAGATAACTTTTTTATTATTATAAGTCGATCGTCTCATTCGATATGGTATTATAGATAATCCCGAATTTGCCAAAATGGTCAAATAAATGAAAGAAAACAAAACGAAAAGGTAGTACACAAGATAATATACATAAAATACAGGTATATACATAAATATACATACATTGATTATGCTATCAGTAAAAATTCCCAACCAAGAAGACGTGTTTAATTTTATTCCACTCGACGTGTTTTTTTTTCTTTCTTCGTTTTAAAGCTGATAATTTCAGCAATTAAACGAATGCTACGTTCGAATCGTATAATTAAATTAATGATATTCATTACTGCTTTTTTTGTCTTAAAATAATTTACAAATGATATTAATCTCGATTCTAAAAACGTCTAGAATAATTATACACGCTATAAATAAAAGAAATCATTGCTATATACCTGTCATAATCCTATTAGTCATTTTTGGGTACCATAATAACGGCAGGGAAAAAAATCCCAATATAAAAAGTGAATTTTCATCTTGGTAATTATAATACTTTAATATATTTCTATATATTAAATTTCTATATATTGTTTTCTTTAACTATCTTACTCTATTATCATTTTTGTTTCTTATTTTAAATGTTTGAGCTTTTCTTTTTTTACCTATATGTGAAAATTATTAATGGTTTACTTAACATAATTATATTTTTTTTACTATCAATCTAATAAACTGTAAACTGTAAATTTTCCAAATAAATAAAATAAAATAAAATATATGGATATATGGATATATATATATATATATATATATATATATATATATATATATATATACATACATACATACATATATATACACGTATAAATAGGCATTGAAGCATTTTGTTTATATATGTAAATACATATGTAATGTTTTCTTTTGACGTTGATATTGAAGCTGTTTAAGAGTAAGAACAATGGGTGCAAATAAAATCTTCATATTTTTGTCATATTCATACACATGTACGTATATACAGTTACAAAATCAAACACAATAAAGCCACGTGTAAACAAATACGTCCATTAAATGGTAATGTAACGCTCTGGGAAAAACAACGGGCGCTTTTCCTACACTTCTGTGTGTAAGAGTGTAGAACCTGACCAGCTTCATTGACACGACGTTCGCGTAGGTCATGGACAAAAACACAAAAACAAACACGCCCAATAACAATTTTGCCGTCTTTTTTTTTCTCTTCGCATTTTCACAACATCGATCCGTTTGGAGCATTTGCGAAACATCGGTTCGCCATTTGCGAGTCAAAAATAATAAAAAGACCGGTTGAAATGCGTAATAGGTGCGTGTTTACGGTCATATTTTTTCCTAGGCGAATTATGCTGATAAATTAGCCACATATTTTAACGAATATACGTATGTGTTGGGTTTTGGAACGTTTGCAAGACACTCGGGGGCTTAAACGGTAGCCAAGCGGTTGGCATTATTATTACGCATCGCACTGGTTCTCCTTGACCCTTATCGCTCGGATTCCTGTATTTCAATGATCATTTTAGATTCAGTGTAGAATATAAACGAGTATTTTATGATGTTTCGTTGTAGAACAAATGATTAAAATGCTACCTACCTATACTAGTCTCGTCTAAGGAAAATCTTTTCAGATGATTCAAATCAAGTCTAATCTTGCAGTGATCAAATTACATATACAAACGTACATTTAAATTAATTTTTTCCTTATACATTTTGAAAAGTGGATTTCATTTGTAATGTTTTGGATGTTAAATAGTATAATTTAAAATTTTATTAGCGTGAATGGTGTGAATTGCAGATCGGTCGATACCGATGGCAATTTTAAAATTAGTGCAATTTGGAGTTTAAAAGATTTGTTTTTTTTTTTATTTGGAATTGTCAGTTTTAAAATAATAGAAATTCCCGATTGACTTGAAAAATTTAATATAACAAACATAGTGAACGGGTTTATCAAATTTCGTATGTGTATTTTAATATCTTATGTATTATATTAAAATCAAAAATTCCTAACCGGTTTTTCACCGGAGTTCAGGTTTGAATATAAAATGCAGGATATTATGTATTATATTTTCTGATTTTTAATTAAATTATGCCCGTTAAAATACCTTTGCAATATAGATTCATAACTTACTTATTTAAAAAAAGTTTTTTTTTTTGTTAAAAAAAAGACGTTATGAGCGGAGATTGAAAGTTTAAGAAAAAATCTGCAAAGGTTTTCAAAATAAAAATACAAAAGCCTGAAAGCCATATGCATATTTTAATGAATCATTGAAAAATTTCGTATTTGAACAAAGATTTATATGATGAAATTATAATAATAATTATCAATCATTAAAAATTTTGTTCATTTTTAAAAGGACGCATATTTTATCTAAACGAAATGAAATTAGAATAAAGCACATATGGTGGAATTGAATGCTATTTTTGAATCTATTATTTATATTGACAGTAATGATGTATGGATGATAAACTTGGGCATTGCATGCCAACATGTTGCAAAATGCACTCTAAAAAGTATGGATTGTAGTATGCTTAAAGAGTTATGAAACGAAAGTAGATACATTGAAATAGCAGTAATGATAATCACATTTTTTTTCTAGACGATAGGAAGACTAGTGCGATCCATATCATCCATATAAAAATTAAAAAGTATTTAAATAAATAAATAATGTATGGCATCTAAGGTAAAGCAGTTTAGTTTTATAAAATTTTATATTATATTGTATATATATTTATGTATATGAAATAATTATAAAATAAAACAATACAAAATATAATAATAATTATAAAATAAAATTAAATAAATCAAACAATGGTGACGTGACAAATAGAGAGTAGGTAACCAATTTTGTGAAGAGCCGTTAGCATCCGCCAACAATTAAATCGGAAACATTTGAAAACTATCATAGAAAAAAAATTACTAGGAGTCAAAGACATTCAAGTTTGACCGCAGAAATACTTTAAATTATACCACATACGATCTAACCAGTGGTGTAGTTGGGCCAGATCGGGCCTGGTCGCCGCCCTGGTACTTCTTTTTGAGCCAGGTCACCGCCCTGGCACTTTGATTGATATGTAAATTGTTTTATGAGTAAAATTAAAAAATATTTTGGCTAATATTAATAACACTTAAACGAGAAGAATAAGAAGCGACATAATCGAAGTCTTTAAAATATTAAATAATCATCATAATTGTCCTATGTCCAAACTCATTACGTTCAATGAAAACACTCATTCTAGAGGTCACACTCTCAGACTCCAAAAAGAACAATCGAATAAATTGATCAGAGATTACTTATTTTCAAACTTAAAAGACGTTTTGATAAAAGTTATGGGCTTTTTTTTATCTAAAAACACACAATACTTCGAAAGAAAACATTAATTAAACTATTAACCATATGCACTTGATGATAAATAAAATAAGGGAATTCAGCTTAAATAAATAGTCATCTCTAAATTCACATGTTAAAATTTCATAGTTTTTTGACATATGTACATATGGTTTTGGTATGGCTAAAAGCAAATGTTGCTGTTAACACACAAACACGGGTTTGAAAAATCAAAGATGTTGAAGAAGATGTATGGAAGGAAGTTTTTATAAAATATAAAAAAAAACATCATGATTTCAACCAGAATATTTGTTAAACATTTGATTTTTTTTTATAAATATTAGGATACATATTTTTTAAGTATCGAAAAAAGCAGGGGGGGGAGGGGGTTCGTAAAAATTAAACACCGCCGTATTTCTTTTTTATTTAGCACTACACCACTTGTTCTAACCAAGGCTTGAACCCGGGACCCTTCAGTCGCTAGCAATATACACACTAAGCTATTATGGCTATATGTTGATGAATAGAAATAAGTAGTCAAAGCAGCAAGAAGACGTAAAAAGTGGCCTGGATAAGTCTCAAATGCTACCCAATAAATAATAAGGCCTCGAGCGAGATGATGGATGAATAGAGACCTCTAACTAATATTTAAAATATATGACATAATACATGGCAGTGCACCCTAGCCTAGAACAGGTGGTTCGCGGTTCTATTCACAGCTTGGAGAACCGCTGGTGGCGGACAATAAACAAGAGAGTAAACGCAGAGATGATTTTGGCAATGGAAGCAAAGGATCATTGACACCGAGTGGCAAGATGAACGAGTGGCACAGTGACACCGGTAATGGCAGTGGCCCCAGAGGTGCATCGGCCCGGACATCCAGCTCGACCTTAGCTATTTTTCCAAGGGCACAAACTCGGCGAACATCTTGATCAGTGGCGTCGTGACTGACATATGTACGTGTATGTATACATACGTATGCGTTTGTATGCATTCGTATGTAGGTATACTTATACCCGCCACCCACGTACGCGAATTGAACGTTTTTGGTTTATTTTCGTACGCGCATCGGCCATTGTTTGGCAGTGGGTTTTTGGTAGCCTGTGAAATCTTGCCCAGTATAGCCTAACTCAATTCTATTATATTTAATATATTTTTACTTTACCTATGTTTTTTTTTTTGCTGTCTGTTTGCTTGTGGGAATCGAGGAATGACAAATTATTTACAGATGTATTTTAATTCTTTCTGGATAATTTATTTCTTTAGTCGTCAAATATGCTTGCAATCAGGTGTGAGGTACTGCAGCGTTCCAAGCGAACCGGTTTTTACAAGGCTTTTATATGT
Organism: Arctopsyche grandis; assembly: GCF_051622035.1. Lineage (NCBI taxonomy): Eukaryota > Metazoa > Arthropoda > Insecta > Trichoptera > Hydropsychidae > Arctopsyche > Arctopsyche grandis. Next base: position 9,012,111 of record NC_135367.1, read on the forward strand.
TTCACTACGCTAACGATTCAGGAAATATTCCTACATTCTTCCCATCGGTTTGAAACTTTGCCATTTTACGCGGTTTGGTCATCGATATAAATTTAAATCGCATACGACGGTGGAAAATAATCGTAATAAACACGTTTAAGAATGCAAAAATTTTGATGACGTTGACGTGTAGTGGCCAGTAGCCTTATATGTTTGACTTTCCACCACTCACTCGTTTTGTCAGATTTTAATCGTTTAAACGCCTATAACTTTATCTTTTTTTTTAATTTGCATTATAGGCTCTCATTATCTCATATATTATATTTTTACTTCACTAATAGGGTATACATACATATAATGAATGTGAAAATGTTTATATTATAATGGCGATAGTTCAATATACGTGTTATGGCCAAACGCAATGAGTGTTTGACGTTTATATGGATCTACAGTCTATACGGATTGTGATTTTAGTATCATCACTATACTGATCATCACGATACTAAAATATGTAAAAAGAATAAGAAGTATTGCTGAAGTGAATTATCATTTGTATGGAAACCTTTCATTTTTTTTAGAAATTGATACATTATTTGATTACTGTTTAATATAACAAATCCAAGTTCTTTATATGAAAATGATTTGAAGTTTAATTCATAACATGTTCAAAAATAACACTTAGCATTCGAAGTACTGATATCATAAACGTTCAAATTATTTTGTTATAATTTTTATTTCTTTAATTAATTAATTAATCTAAACTTAAGTTGAAATGGCATGAAAATAACCTCCAGCTTATAATAATAAGCCTGATATATACATATTTTTAGAACTATTATAACAATTAAAAACTTATTATTTCGTTTCTTCGTAAGTACGATCAAGTTGAGATTTGATTTCATAAATTTCGATTTGTTGGTACTTTGAAAGTCAAATTTTTGAGAAAAGATCTTTCATTATTTCCCGATATTAGTAGTGTTGAAATATTTAGAGGAAAAACATTATGGTTTACATTTCAGTAACTAAAATGGAAGAGTAGAAGTTTAAGTTTATTTTTTTTTTAATTTGAGGGATGCTCAATAGAATAAATAGGCTTAAAAATTTATAACCATATTTATTAAATTACAAAAAAGATCAAACGTACACTAATAAAACTCGTTGCAGTTCTGGAATCAATTTATAGTCATAAACTAGTCACTTCAACATTAACCAAACAGCACATTCTCAAAAGCAATGTTAGATAATTTCTAATCCGTTGAAATCACCAACAATACAAACAGTTTTTTAGAAATGTATATTAAAAATATTCGAAAAAGCTTTCCATCAATACGAAATATAAATATAAAAAAAATCTTGTTGACGAATTGTTTACATTTTTTTGTAATATTTAAGCGGCTTCGTCTATTAACATTATAGTCAAACTGAAGAGAGATTCTTGCAAGTAAAGCCTGTATATGTAAAACATTTTGCTAGCGATTTTTGCGTGGAAAAAACCGAAGAGCTCCTCATATTATTAGCAATGCGATAAAAAGATTTGTCTTTCAAGTGTCTGTTTGCACTTCCAATATAAACGAATTGCTACACGTGCTCGTGAGCTAAGAATACACACAACCGCTACAATGAATGAACGACCTTGCGAAATTTTTGCTCATATACACATCGAAATATGCGCCAATAAAAACTTTTCTCATTTTTTGCTATACCAACGCACACATATGTTAATACGTGAACAAACGTCAATTGTGTTCAGTGTTATCTGTCGAGGAAATGCAAACGTTGCAATTGCCTTCGAGTGGGTCATTATCGATGCGCGAGCTATGTATGTACATCCGTGTGTGAAATTGCAACGAAGATATTATCGAAACGAGTTCAAACTATATATCTAATATAATACGCATATATTGGCATCGGACTGGTCTAATGTGACTTTTCATTAACGTAGGAGGAAAATTTAATAATTTAACGAGCCGAATGACAATCTCGCTCTGCAAATGTTGCAGTGGAACGAGTTTGCGTTATCGTTCGACGGACAAAGATACGGATTTTTTAATGCTTTTTACGCTTTTAACATTACGAAATGAAGTATTTGAGTTTTATCGAATGTTTTTCAACTACTTGTATAACGATAGCCCACCATACATACACGGTTGATGGAACGTTTGATTCATGATTCAAGTACGGGATTCGTACTGCGGTAAAAGTAAATTTTTTAATGGCTTAACTATTGGCAAGATTTGAAAGAATTACAAACCCCCTGCCAAATATTCCAAATTTATATGATTCAAAATATTTAACGAAAGTGTTCTATTATATAATATTATATTTCAAATAGACCTAACAAATCATTGTTCAGCATAAAACCTTCCGAATGATATATGTACAACTATCTAAAATACGATCCGATAAATTGATATATTCTTCACGTTGTCATTGAAAGGTTAACTTATCAATTAACTACTTTTCATAGCAAACAATGCAAAATCAGTAGAGTTTATCTTTTCTTCGACACTTCATTTCAAGATTCATACATATGTATGTATGTACATATATACTTTAAATTAATCAAGGCTTTTTGGGTTGGAATGCTTAAGAATTGTCTTAATTTGAAATCAAACGATTGAATTTTTTTTATTTGTAGTTTATCTACACAAAAATCCTAAGTCGTCAAACATTATTCGGAACATGGTGAAGTTAATAATAAAGCTCAAATCCTAAAAAGTTTAAACCTACATACATATATGTACCTATATATACATTCGTAGAAAGTAGTGTCTTATATGCAGGACGTGGAGCATGTGTTAATATTTTTTATGTTTATTATATATTAAAATAAATATAATTAGACTATGAGATCTTTACCAAGAGACTTAAGAAAATATAATTATAAAAAAAAGTTTTTTAAAAACATACCTCTTCTAAATTTGTATATAAAATTATTATTTTGAATAAAAACAATAATTTTATTTTACTACCGCCATCTATGTTTAAAACTAATAAGCAAACGTCAACGGTAAACGTCACCGAATATCTTGCCGGGCAGATTTGAAAAGCTTCTTAAACGATATTTTATCTCTATCGTAATGGCGGAGGATCCATTTACTTATATTGATGACCAAAATGAGCAATATGGCAAAGTATGAAAACGATCGGATAAGGAGGTATGTAAAAACACAAAATTTACACTCAATTATGTATCATATGTATGTAATTACAATAGACCGGAGCTAAAAACTTAGCTTAATTTAATATTTCCATCGATAGAACTAGTGGAAAACTGGCATAGTATGAAGGAAACGTTAAATAAAAAAAATCATCGATTTTAAACAATGTCCTGTGCCTCCAACCAATCGATTTATCTGGAAATAAATCATAAAAAAGTGTATTTTTTAATATTATCTTTTATATTTAAATAGATGCTCAATAGTTGCTTATTGCAGTTAAATTGGGTCGGTTATGCATTGTTTTGACTGATTGAATCACTGTTTTTTTTTATTAGACAAAAATGTCGCATTTTAACGTCAAATTTTCTACTTAAGATTTTAATTCAACATTTTATTCAATATCTGTCTCCAATTGTATGAATAATCAAATAAATAGCACACAATATACATATAGGTACTTTTTTCGAATGAACTTAAAGAAACAGAAGCCGTGCCGAATAAGCCGAGGCTGTTTGTCCGTTGAGTGGGTCACGCATGTGTCACGGCTCGTTTCGAAGACGCGTGTTGTATGTGGCTCACAAAAAGCGCCACTTTTTGGCATCGGACGTTCGCAAAAGGTATGACGCGAACCGGTGCCAACCGGTTGGCTCTTCAGGAAACAATGAATGACCCGGTGAAAGAAAATTAAAGAACGAGAACCGCAACTAACTGGTTCGAAGACGACCACGGTGCTTTTTTGAAAAATCGACATCGGTGACTTTGAACCGAGCTTCTGGACCTCTCTCGGATGACCTTTCGCTCAATATGCGCATAATTACACGCCAAAAATACCCTATTAGCGGCGGACGGAGTTATCGCCTGGTGAACCAAGAATGCACGCGAGAATATGCACAATCGCAGATACGAGTATTTTAATAAAAAGCGTTTAATAATGTGCCGAAACGAGTCGAAATTCCCGTTGGTATAATACGCGTGTGGCCTGAAATTATCGTATGCACACACTTTTTTTTAGAAAGGGGAGTAAATCTAGATCGGATGTGAAATGAAACGCTCGAGTCGCAGTGGCGAATTCTATCGGTTGTTTTGAAAAGTTCGATGACTTTCGCTTGGTATATGACATTTCGATGCATCTTCGGAACTCATGTGTCGCTGCACAGGAGGAATAATTTTGAATACAATAGCTATTATCCAACATTTACAACTTGAAACTCTACACAACTTTATTATTAGTTTATTTTATTTTCCATTATTTTAAGTTGCTTATATTTTCGTTTTGGTTTTCTTCGTTTTGATTTTGATCTAATTTGACAATTATATTTCTATATTACTTTGTGTATATACTTTGTGTAACTAATAAAAACGTTGAAAAAAATCCCTTGTGTCCATTGCCTTTCCCGAGTATTATTAATAAAATAAATAAATAACTTGTCGAAAGAATGAAAGTTGGAAATAAAGAATGTTTTCAGAAGGTTTCAATCAAATCCGTCGACGGTTTGAGTTTACATTCCATAAAATAGTAAACCACATTAGAAAACTGCGGATTGGCATAGCGTACAAATATAAATACAAATACCTATATAATCATTCCATTTAAACATATGTATAATGCATGTAAATTCCGGTGATATAAATGTATATTTCTATTTTGAAATTATATTATGGTTTAAGAAACGGAAAGTTTTCTCGTCGACTTCGATGAGATTTATCCTCAAGAGGATTTTCTGGGAGGTAATTAAATCTTACGAACATTCCTAAAACTGATTAAGATCTTGGGTAATGGATGTAATCCTCATGAGAATTATTTTACATGTTTTTTCTATACTTTTTTTGTATAATATAAAAGTAAACTTATTGAATTTTAATAATTTAAAAATAGAAATAATAATAAACAAAAAACAAGTACAATTGATTTAATGAAAGAAATCAAATCCAGTGTTTTTAATATTTTGTATATAATAAGAAAGTTTAGTTTGAAAAGAAAAATCTTCCAAAATGTGTCATAACACAATCGAAGTTTTAGTTTTTTATATGCGAATCATCTTTTCAATCAATCAAATGTAATTTACTATTTTTCTGGTAGTAATTTAATATATGTAAATGAAACTGTAATACATATAGGCAAAAATAATTCGACACATTATGGTGATGAATTGCTTAGCTGATTTTCTCAATATTAAAATATTATAAAAAAAATCTTTCGATAAATCCAAGTGAGTACGTATGTATATGTAGCTTATGTTATGAAGAGACGTCTCATCTCAGTTTATTATTGAACGATGAAAATGAGCGATTTTCATCGGAAGCATTTAAGAGCCATATTCGGTTTGAATGAAAATACACTCGGCGAGAGCGTAAGTAGATGAAAAGATTTTTCCAGTTTGTTTTTCCCGACGAGCATTACGGGGGAGAGCTTTCACTATTGATTGTCGGTTAAGCGCGAGATATCCCGCGATTAATATGTTATTATTACCGAATTTACATAGAAAATCGGCGAGCGCGTCTCAGCCGGCGGGGGAGGGTTCGAGGGTATCCATCATCACGGAAGAAAAATTAGATTAAAATCATACAAGAGTGAAAAATGAAATTAAAGAGGTGCGCGCGTAGGCAGAGGCAAGAAGGGCTGTTATTTTTCTCGCGATCTTCCGGCGCGCAAACACCTTTTCTTTGGGCCGCGCGCGAAAGCCTTCAATGCGGCCTGGGGAGGACGCCGACGAGGGAAAATAGAACTGAAAAGAGAGAAAAGTGCCGACTGATATCGTTATACCCATTGTACTTGAAAGAAAATGCCCCACTCATCCCATATAGTGAGTAGTTAGCCCGGGGTCCCACCCCTGCCCAGAAGATTAATCGTTCAGTATTTAATGGCAGGGGAGAGAAGCTGCCGCTTCAAAGCCGGTCACTGTGATCCGAGGATGTTCTCTGTATTATTTCGTCAGGCCTTACACAAAAAATATGTATATACGTATGTATATATTACGTTGGATTTTACAATCTAGCGTTTAACAATTGCTAGGCCGACGTCCGCGCTAATGATCGAAATTAATTATTAAAAAATTTGAGCATTTTATTCTTATTTTTTAATGGATGCTCGATTTTCAGTGTAGTTCACTTTGCTATGGTAAATATTTGCATTTTTTGTAATCTAAAGGAGTTGTATTATATTATTATTCATATTCAGTGATTTGTCATTTGCCTTGTGGAGCGAAAATCCTCTAATTTGGCAATGGATTATGATTTATTTTTATAAATCCTGTATAGAATTTTTTGCCAGACAAAAACGGAAAAATTTGATATATTTAAACTTTATACATATAGGACATATCATAATAAATATTTAGATTTTTGCTAGGGCTTAAATCTATGACCACTTTACTTCAGTATGTCAAATATTTAAACCATTTCCGATACAGTGAAGTTCTTTTAACGGTTTTTATCTTAGTTTATCATTTGGCTTCATGAATGAAAATAATAGAGAATGGGAATGGGTTATGATTTTATTGACTTTTTGTTAATTTTGTATGGAACTGTCTCAACAGTTATTGTTAGATAAAATCGGAAAATTTTGATATGAGCTGATAGATTTAGATCGCTATCATTGAGAAAATAGAATACATTTTTTGATTTCTGTCAGGATATGAATCCACGATCACTCAACTGATTGTTAAATATTTGATGATAAATTGTTGATGATTGTTAAATATTTGAAATATCATACATGACTTCGGTATGTCAAATATATGAACCATTTTCAATATAATGAAGTTTTATAAAGAAAGGCTTTTATCTTAAGTTCTTTATAATTTGCCTAGAGGAGTGAAAATAATAGAAAATAGGAACGTTTTTTGTTTGCAATTTTTTTTAAATTTTGTATGAAATCGTCTCAACAGTTATTGTTAGAAAAAAACCAACATATTTTGATAAGATAAGCTAGATTTACATACATATATGTACATACATAGAACATAATCGTAATCATTGAGAATTTTTTCTGTTTCGATCAAAATTTTTATCTGTTCATGGCTTCATATAATAGTTGTATTGCGAAAATAATGGAAAATGGAAATGGATTATGATATATGTAGTTTATTTAGTATGATAAAACCGGAAAACCCTGATAGGAGTCGGTCAATCTGAATTTTACATATATTAGTAAATACATATACGTAATTACAGAGAAAATCGACTAAAATTTTCGGTTTCGGCCAGGATTTGAATCCATAACCGCTCAATTGCTAAACCAGTATATTATATTGTATAAATTTACATACTTACAATTAGATGGATTGGAGTGTGTTTTTGTGTATGTGTTTGCGCACGAAGAAATTCAAGGGAAGAATTTTCCGTATCACAAAAGCAATAATTCAGCGTGACGTCTTAATTCCTTACCTAAAACAATAAATATGAAAATTTATTAAGATGTCCTAGTCATCATAAAACTCAATAGAGATAAAGTGAAAAAGCTCAATTTAATACAAAATATATGGGTGAAATTGTAACAATGCAAATAATGGTTGAATGGATTGAATAAATCGAAACATTTACACTATTATAAAATAATCACGTTAGAAAAATTTACTTTTCGATCGACTTTTAAGCTGCATATATTATTATATGTAAGAAATAATTTTATGTAAAATATGTTATTTAATTTAACCTTCCATCAATTTTTAAGCTGTGAATGAACGCCAACCAATTCTTAGAATATGAAAAAATAATATTAAATTACAAATGTAATTATACTCGCATATTAAGGAATTTTATATTTCTTAGTAGAGATTTTCAAGAGAAAGAAAAACAAATATTATATATATTATAACATAATAACAAATATTTTTTCCATAAATATTTATGCTACGTGCTAGTAAAAAATAGCACGTAATTTTTATGCTAGTTATATGTATCTAGAAAATATACGAACGACATATTGAAATTAGCCTTCTTAAAACGCAGTCTAACGAATATTTATTTATTTAAGGTTTGGACCATTGTAGCATTACAGGAATTCCTAATGCGCCACAATGGTCAAAAATATAACAGAAAATAAAAGAAACAAAATAATAACTAAAGAAATATATAACGAGTACCTATGAATATAAATTTCCTTTAAATAAAAGTAATTTCAATGTTGTAAAAATCATAGCGATATAAATTTGTGTTTTTATTTCAGTTTTATTGGTGAATTCAATAAAATTATTTACAAACCAAATCAGCATAGTCACCGACAATTTAATTTAAAAGTCAATGATCATATGTAGTTACTAACTGACCGAAAATTATGTTCCTTTCAATTGATTTCAGATGGGTCGCGTTCGACGTTCGCGATTCGGATTGGGCATCTACACACTCGTGTAGATGCCCAATCCGAACATTGTTCGTGCGAATGCTCGGCAATGTTCTAGTACTTTCATAATTGTTAATGTGCGAACAATGTCTGTGATAAAAAAAAACATAACATAAATATGTAATTTTCAGTCTCATTTAGTAAGTATGACGAAATTTCATACAAATTGTCCCACTACCTGTAAACGCAAAAGTAAAAAGTACACAGACTTCCATTAGAGCCGGATAATGGTCCGAATTAAGACGCGTCGTAAAAAGGAGACCACCCCTCGCCCACCCCCTCGTAAACGGCGAATAAAATCACCGAATGGGCGGCCAACGCACATATTAATTTTATGCCCTTGTAATTTTATAGAGCAATCCGACAGGGCCACTTTACGGGCCATAATCTTATGAACACAATAAAAATGCGACCGCGAATTAAAAACCCACGTCGTAACGGGACACAATGTCGCGACGCAAAGCATCGAAATTCAATAAAACTACAATTTGACAAATTTATGCATTTACATAAACAAGCAGTTAAGAAATTAACTGAACCAGATCCAGTGTCGATCTGTTGAAAACTGCAATCTTTAAAAAACCTGACAAAGCCTTCCCAAAACCCCACAGATCTATACTATATCGTAATTTTAATAAGAGCTAATAAAATATTTACTAATAATAAGAGTCTTTGAATTAATCGCGATCAATTTATACGGCTAAGTTTTTGTGCTGTAACTGGACCGGAACTGTACAGTGAATTTAGACCAAAGTATTTAAATTTTAAACTTATTCATAGTCATTATGTAAAAACGTAAAACTGACAAAACGTGACGTTTTAATATTCAAATTGACAAAAATATTGTACATACGTACATATATAAATTATGAATGATTCGAAAATCGACGTATGTAAATACATACATACATATATATGTATATATACAGCCAATCATTTCTTGATAATCTATGTATGTACATACATATATGTTAGTTGACTGACATTTACATCAATCTATTAGTTTAATACTGCATACATACATTATTCACTATAACAAGAATCATCTGCAATGTTATAGATAGAGGTGGGGAATTATTAATTAAAAAAAATATATGATCGACTATTTTTCAAAACAAAACCCATCCTTTTATAATAGGAAGATGAGTTTGCAAAGTTTGTACGTAATAATTGATATTTGTATTAATTGATATTATAAAAGGCAAATTAAATGATCGAAATCTTATACTAAGAATTGTATGATAGTAGGTATGTATGAGAGGTTTAATACAGGCATTCGAATTTAATAACGGATATATTGAGATTCCTGGGACTTTGACCAAAGCTATATTAGTTTGAGATGTAGATTAGGCGTACACAGGTAATGAAATTGCCAAATTAAAACGATTCAAACGTACAAGGAATGAAAAAAAACAAACAGCGAGATTCAATTTCGTATATATGTATGTATGTATGTACATACATATTAATAGACTCGTAACCATTGATAATGCACGTTTCGTACCTAAAATATGGAAATCAAAGACGAGAAAAAAAAATTTATATATGTAAGGAGGAGAACATCGTGTATTAAAATATATGTATTCCGTATAAAAAATATATGGAATTGGCCCACTGTATTTTAGTAGTAGATTTACTTAACTTTGAACTTTTTGTAAAATTTAAAATAGTGTTGCTATTTTACAAAGATATACATATTTGATTTGCGAATGTCATTGACATTTAGAATAGCTTACACAAAATTTCGTAGATTTTTGGCATAGCTTTGATGTAATGTAAGTAGAGCCAACTAATTGTTATTTTTAACAAATTTTGATTTATTCAATGATGTATGCACATCTGGATATATGTATGTACATATATAAGATGTTGCTTTGTGAGAGAAAATGTTGGATTTATGGCAATTATACAATACATTCTTACACACAGAAATAGTTCTACGTCAATAACCAGCATAAATTTTAATACTGTATATGTAGATTTTTGAGTATATTCTGATTGAAAATCCTTTCAAAGACTACACATTTTCGTATTAATTTTGATACAAAACTTCAACCTTGTTGTAAATCACCACCTAATTCAATTTATCATTGCTAGAGAGCATAATTCTTGCTCTATTCAACGATGTAAGCATTATTGCTATGTGAGAGATAATCTAGGATTTATATCAATTTTACAAGCCAACGCTAATTGTATACACACATACATACATATAGACGTAGTTTTACTTCAATAAATTTATAGCAATAGCAAATTTAAATACCGTATAAATTTTCTGAGATAAAACACATACATACTATAGTAATTGAAAATTTTATAACATTTCCTACATTTTTGCATAACTTCTACGCAACATAAATGGCCCGAGTATTATTGCTATTGTAAGATAAAATCTATAATACTTTAGTACGGGTGCACTCGCTACTATATGCGTGAATATTTCCACAGTGGCCAGAGAAAACCGGTTTTGCTTGATACGTTACGAAGACATGTACTGCTGTATAATAATAATAATCGATTGTGTAGGCTACTGCTGTTACATCTACACATCACGGAACATATGAATGTACTAAAGAATAATTTTCGTACCGATTTTTACGTACCAGTAAGAATAGACCGCAATACGCAGGATAGGATACTTTGCCTAATTGTACATATCCGAACACATTATACAATGCAGGTTTCCATATGTACATATATGTATTATATACAAACCGAAAGCGTATGTATGCTAGCAGCAATCAACAAAGTCGGCCTTGCCGAATATCCGAGAAAGAGATGCCGATTTTATTGGAACCGTCACAATAATTAGGTTAGAAAGATTAGAAAACTCTAATAAGAGACAGTCAATTTGGATTATAGCACTTTCCACACTGTGATGGATATTGAGTGACCAGGAATTATATTTTATTTTATTTATTTATTTATTTATTCTAAACAGACCATTGTGGCATAGCAGGGATTCCTAAAGCGCCACAATGGTCAAAAAATATAAAAAAAAAAAAAAAATTACAATTAAACATAAACATAAATACATCCATACATAAACATAAAAAATAGCATTTAATAATAGCAGATAAAGTAAAAATATCAAATAAAATATAGCATAAGGAATGCCTTGCACCTACAGCCAGTTTCAATAAATATGTAAGAAACAACTACAAATACAAAACATCCCTGTAAGGCCCAAATGGAAGAGAGTTAATCAAAATTTCACTCATAAATCACAATCAATCATGAAAAAAATGATGAGCGCAGACTACCAGATAAATGGGTTAGAGTAATTTCCGACAATTTACGCTCACTAAGGTGGAAAATATCACATTCAGTCTCGGCAGCAACGATTTCATTAAGAAGTCGAATAGCTCTTGGAATAGGAGCCATTCGAAAAAGGACTGTGCGGGCAGGAGGTACAGCCAGCAAATGATGATGTCTACCACGCACATAGTGATTAGGGACATAATATTTCTCCATATACAAGTACATATTATAAATGCAGGTCTTCATATATATATATATATATATATATATATATATATATATATATATATATATATATATTTCATCCAAACCTCTATGATTCGAATTATGTCATTACGAAATGAAAACATTGATCAATATCAACAGAAGTAATTATTTTCGCGGGAAGACCCTTGTACATATGTGTCACAGATGTGAGAGGGGGAATTCAGTACGCGCTGCACTCAACGGTCAGCGTGAGAATGATATCCGCCTTGGAATGACGGCTATGCTTCAGCCGTTTTTATTTTTTGCACTTATTATATATTATTCGACGTTCAATATACGATAAAATGATTAGTTAATGACAATAATCAACCTGGAATTTTTTACATTATTTTAATTTAAGGCACACATTTTTACAAATTTTTTTAAGCACAGTAAGTTTGTTAATAACCACCCAGTTCTTGCATACATTTTTCGATTGTGGACGGGATTTGAACCCATGACCTCTCTACTGGTAAGCTAGTGAGCCGTGCTGCGGCTATATATACCGTGTAAAAAATATATATGCATAATATAGCGTAAAATAAAAATTGGGAAGGTGAGCTAGAAGGGGCGTCGCGACACCGAAAAGAAGAGCATATTCGGTAGATGGTCGAGACGTCACCCTAGATGGAGCAGCAGGCGCCACCCAGACTTGCGAACCAGATTAATGGATCATTTTTCTTCTCTTCTCTACTTCTACTACTTCTTCTACTACCTCTCACCCGAATACACAGAGAAAGAGAGAGAGCCGTTCCATATCCATATCTGCGAGACACTCACGGCTCCGTAGTTTACAACGACGCGGCGGCTCCTCCAAGGGTTATATTATTACGGTGGGGTAAAAAATACCCCGACGGAGGGTAGGGATGGAGCAAGGGTGTCTCGGGAGGGGGTGGTGGTGTGTAGTAGCGAGCCGCCTTTATGGAAATATTGATTCATAGTGACTGACTTGGCAGAAAAAGTCCTAAATCTCGGAGCGGCTCATATATCCATTTTATTGCTATCTGTTGGTAATATTATCATCACATTCCGGCGAGTGCGGCCCTGCACGGCAAAGGTTACGTACTATCCCCCTTCAATATATGTGTTCTTGTAACAGGAATTTTATATAAAGTTTTTTTATAATATTAGAAATTTATTTTAATATCATAACACAATAGCGATTTAAATATAATATACGTATATATATTATTATTTTTAATTTCATTTTTAACAAATAATAGGTCACTGGATAATCAACGCTCATTAGCCAGAAGTATAGCTCGGTGGTTGCGTTATTGCTTACCACTAAGAAGCTGCCAGGTTCAAGCCCTGGATTGGAAAGAATATATTCGGAGTATTTCTGCAGTGCTGCTGGTCAGAATTAGATATTTGTGAAGTCGATCGTTTCCCACCTGAGTTTGGCAATTTATTAGATTTCATTATTGAAACATATCCTCATCAAATTGGCAAAACCATCCTACCTACTATTTGAAAATATGTAATTAAAAAAATGTATAAATGTACAAGCTTAAAACCATAGATGTCCTGTAATGGCACAACGGTAAATATGTAAATTGGTGTGTAGGATTAAAAGTCACTTAATATAAATCGCGAATTGATAAGTCCTGGGTTGACCTCGATTGAAGAGTAAATTCGGAGTATTTCTGCAGTGCTGCTGATCAAACTAGGATATTTGTAACTACAAGTCGATCGTTTCCTATCAGAATTTGCCAATTTATCTGATTCAATTGTTGAAATGGTTACTCATTACATTGGCAAAACCATCCTACTCATTATGTCATCACTATGTGATATATATGTATGTACAAGTTCAAAACCATATATTTCACTTTGGGGAAACCTGTATTGACTCCATGGTAAATATAATTTATAATTTTTTATTAACAAAAGCTCGGCACGGCACTGCACGGAAAAGACTTATTTTATTCATAGTATACAGCACTGCCCATTTTCAGCTTATACATTACTAACATATACACTATAGAGTGCGACGATACGGTGCAATATTGCTTGCGTTGTATTAGCAATTTCGTGAGTACGGGTGCACTCGCCATTATGAGCAAATTTGCCAAAGAAAATCGGTTCTGCTTGATACGTTTCGGCTGATATGTACTGCCGTATAGTATGAATAGATCGTGTCGGCTACTGCTGTAAAATTACGCCACGCACATATTACGGAATATATGAATGTTTCTACATAATATTAAAAATTGGAATAGTATTATAGTGAAGACTATTCTAACTGACAAACATATGTATGTATGTATTAATTTGTAATGATTTTGCATAAAAAAAAAAAACATAAAAATTGACCAATGACTCCATTTATGTAAATGCATAGTAACCAACTGATTAAAATGAAACGAAATCAAGAATGGAAAAATTAATTATTGATGAAAAAACTTGCATATATATAAAATTATATATGTACATATTCAGTTGATTCATCTAATATACTATGAACATAATTAGTATCGTATTTAATTTAAATGACGAGTTAAACCGGTTCGAACATGCACATAAAGTCGTTATTTTCAGTATCAAAGTCGATCGTGCGAGATAACGCAACTTATTCAAAGACAATTGATAATTCGTTTTTATTCGCAGTTGAGAGCAAAATTCAATGGCAAATTTGTATCGCGTAAACCTAATCTTAAATAGGATAAACGACAGTGTGAAATTAATCTCAATAATCGACATTGCTATATATATTACACCATGATCATAATCAATATATGTATACACATGTGTAAGGATAGGAGCAAGGCAAAAAATTCAGATAAGACCAAACCAAAACATTCAAAACGATTCGATCCAATCAACTAATTCGAATCAGTGCAATCGCCGATGATACCTAATATGGTGAACATTGTCATAGTCGTATAAGTAGTGGGTCGTCTCGGGCTTATATTATATGTCCAAGCAAATATTCCCACCCTAATGTGATTGATTCTCATTCAGGATTATGTTTCACATACAAATGAAGTCGAGTTACCAATTTGGGTAAGAGCTCGCATCTTCGGGGTTATACCGTGAGCACCGGCACGGAAAAGTTTTTTTTTATTCGCCCAGAACGTTTGATTGCTGGCCGTAAGCGAGTTAAGCCGCCGGCTAACGTTCGAGGTAAATTTTCCAGGATGGGAGAAAATCCGAAAGCTGGAGGGAAATCGTTTTTTCGATATACGTTCATCCACTATTTGAGGAAAACCCTGGAAGGGTAATCTGCTACATTGCCGCGTAATCCCCCCGCATCATCGGCATATTGCAGCAAGCCGGAAAACCGAAGAAGCGTTTAAATTTTATTAAATAGAATTAAATCGAACTAGTGCTATTTTTAGTTGGAAGGCATGCACGTGCATGTAAGCGAATTATAAAGATATCGTTTATGCAAAAAGGATACTCTTATAAGGGGTTGATCAATATCACTTACATACATGTAAACAATATTTTGTTTATTTGTCTGATGTATCTGAATCAGATCTAATATACATATGCATGTATTTAAGGGCTCACTAGTCTTTGGTGAGATGAAGGCAGCTAGAAAAGTTTCTGAAGGTGTTCTGTTTCAATTTGTTAATATGTACAATACGTACGATACATTTGTTTTAAATTATGGAGAGTTCTCCCCGACTTATTTTAAATAGTATAATGTCTGATGTATCAGAATCAGATCAAATATATGTACATACATACATACTACAATATATATACATACATACATACATACATACAAATATATGTACATACATACATGTATTGAAGGGCTCACTACGCGAGCTTAGCCTTTGATGAGATGAAAGCAGCTGGAAAAGTTTATGAAGATTTTCTGTCTCAATTCTTTGATATAAAATACGTACGATATATTTGTTTTAAATTATGCAGAGGTCTTGCTGATTTATTTTAAATCGTATACTTGTGTAATTTGTCTGATTAAGATTGCATATATTTAGGTATTTATAGAGTCACTTTGAGAACTTTGCCATCAATGAGATAAAAGCAGTTGGAAAGGTTTCTGAAGATACTTCGTTTCGATTCTTAGATATGCAATACGTACGATGATTTGTTTTCAATTTTTAATAGGTTTTCCTTATTTATTTTTAATAGCATACTTATATTATCTGACTAAGATCGTATAACTTTTCCATTGATGAGATGCAAGCAGCTGGAAAAGTTTCTGAAGTTTCTGTTTCAACACCTTGATAGATATGAAATATGTAAGATTGATTTGTGTTAAATTGTATGTAAATAGGTAAAGATTTTAAAACTTGGGAAAGTTATTTTATTTTTAATTATGTAAATAATATGTTAATATTGAATTATGAAATCCATAATAAATAAAATAAAACAGAAAGTGAATTCAAATTGTTCAAATCCAATGTATTATTAAAGCATTGAAATTGAAAATAAAGCAAGATTAAAAGCAACCAATTAGAATATGAAAAGTATATTTCTTTACAAAAGAAAGTAAAACAAAACTGTTATGAAAAGGA
Organism: Arctopsyche grandis; assembly: GCF_051622035.1. Lineage (NCBI taxonomy): Eukaryota > Metazoa > Arthropoda > Insecta > Trichoptera > Hydropsychidae > Arctopsyche > Arctopsyche grandis. The sequence continues at coordinate 9,028,592 of NC_135367.1, forward strand.
CTTGTAGGAGAGCATGAATATTTTTAAAATTGATGGGTATAATACGATAGTAAATAAAATAAAATTAAAAATTAATTCAAATATTTGAATGCCTTGTTTTAGGCACTGAAATGAAGATCTAAAGTAGGCAGTCAATGGATGAAAAGTGTGACGAATAAAAAGCACAAATATTCCATTAACTTGATATCCATTTTATGTATATAATGTTGTAATTACATTTGCACTTAAGAAGCCGAATAGATATTAAAAAAATATATATGCCGGGGAATTGTAATCGATTTGACAAAGTATAGTCTATTTGGCATCTGAGAGGCTCACATATTGAATTTTATTGGATATCAGCAGTTGACACACTTTTTGAATCTCGCTCACGACACATACACATATTATACGGGAAAAACATAGACGAGGAAAGGTGAAAGAGAGTGGGCTGACGACATGGTTATTCGGAAAGCACTAATCCTGACACTCAAGGTGTTGGCCACTTTATCTAGTTCTAAATTACGATACGGATATGAGAAGACGCCGAGCGTCGCGACGCCACCAGATCGACTATCCCAAACTAACCCTTCCACCATCCCTCACACTGCTCAAAGCAGTTCGGTGTAACGGACCAATTCCGATATCGACTCTCCCCCATCGGCGGAAGCTTTATCGTTTTATTCAGGGGAGGACGGGGATGAAAGTTGTTAAGCAAAAAGCGATAGTTTTAATACAAGGCCGTATTTAGTTCGGAGAAAGTTTTTCCAACCCCGTCTCTTCCAAGGGGAGGGGGAAAAGCGCCGAGAGTCTGCCCTATTTTCAGCTACTCGCGAAAATTCAGCATAAGCACTCATTTCTTTTTAATGCATAATCTTCACTGTGACAAGTATTTTGCGTCCTCATAGAACAATTGCGATTGATTTTGATAACAATAATCGACTTAAATTACATATGTACATGTATTACTAAAAGCGATAGACATACCGATAACCATTGAAAAATTGAATAAATTGTTCGATTTTGGCACAGATTTGAACCCTTTAAATACTTAACAATTGCTGAACCAGTTATCTATGATTTGTCTAGCTCTAATAAAAACTCAAATACTTCTTAAAAGTCAAACTGCATTCTTCGAATTAGCAGGTATTTTAGAACGGCATACACCGATGTCTGTATTCCACAATCCATCTTCAGGTGCATTTATTTGCATTAATTATGACCTCACCGCTAACTCAACAATGCGCGAGATGGTCAAAGCGAAAAATTAGCGATATATATAAATATTATATATGCAAATAATTACATATATATTTATATTTATTACAACCGTGTGTATATAGGATCAGCACGAAATGTAATTCGTGTTAAATAGCGAAGTACAGGATTTTTCAATTAAAAATGTCTTGTGTTTTCCGCGATTTTCCTTATGGGTATAGTAGGTAAAAAGGACGTGTTCGTGATTCATTTTAAAATTGTAAAGACTTTATTTTTAGAATATGGGTAAACAATTCATATGTTAATTAATGGAATAATGAAAATTTCATGTATGAAGAAAATTGTATGTATATTATTTGGCCACAAAGAATATTAACGGTTGGAATGTGATGAAAAATCATATAACGAATGGAAATTTTCCCGGAAGCGAAACACAAGAATTTAGGCACTAAGATGACGGCTAAATTAGCGTCAATATTCACCGCTGATGGCGCTAAGTAAAGTAGAATTATAATCTTAAACTAAAGGCCACTTTGGATAATAGAAAATTGGGAAAAAATATTACACAAATTTAAATAAGCTACAAATTTAAATTTCATTTAGACTTTTCATAGCAAAAATTAATATAATGTTACTTACCTACATAAATATGAATAACAAAGTTGTAGAATATCATTTATTTAAAAAAATAATATTTCCAAAGAATTTATAATTTTGGAATTAAAGTATTGCGAAAGATTTACAAAAATTCGATTAGGAAATATATAAAAGTATACTGTGTACTCGACATTATTAAATTAAACTAGCGTTGGGCTTATTATTTTCAAACGTTTTTTTGGTATGAAATTGCAATTAACTGCAAATATTCTGAATTAATATAATAGTTGATATTGATATTGATCAATGTTTTAATTTCCAACTGCATAATTCGAATCATATAAGTTTTGATGGGGAATACATAAAATAGGAAGACCGCATTCAGTATATTTTTAGAAATAAAATAAAATAAAAGTACTGGTTACTCGCTATCCATCACAGTATGCCTAGTGTCGACTAAAGTGATAAGATAAATATCAATGTAAAAATGAACAAATAAGAACTAGAAGGAGCCGGAAAGTTTCCCACTCCCTCCACTCTCAGCTTCTTGCTTGGAGAAGCGTTTCACTGTTCATCAAAATATTTACGTTTAATAACTTTTGTCATCAGAGTTAAGAAAGCAAAAACTGCAGGAGGTGTTTTCCACAGAGGTGTTCAAATACATGTACAATGCCCTTCCTTAGAGCATTACAGGTGCTAGTAATAATGGTGCTTTTTTGAAGGGTGTTAATGAATACCTCTGTGGAAGATGACGTAATTATAAATGTAAGTTTAATAAAATGCTATGTTTGGAATTATTTATTATTATTATTATTATTTTTTTTTATATTTTTTTATACCAGGAAGGCCTTACAAGTGAACCCCAATGCGTCTTCCTGGCCAATTACAAGCATTTTTATTTTATTATACAAGTCACTGAATTACGAGACACTGACTTAAACTCACAATTTAACGAGACACCTATGAATTGTTCATACATTTTATTGTACATTAATCATACTCAAATAGTGGTGTACAGGTTACAGGTAAACCCCAATGCGCCTTCCTGGTCAATTACAAACAATACAGCATTTTTACTATACAAGTCGCTGAATTACGAGACACTGAAAACTCGAAAATTAACGGGACATCTATGGATTATACAAAAAATTTATTGTACATTAATCATGCTCAAATAGTGGTGACATAGTAGGTAGGAAGGATTTTTAGCCAATTTTTAATCGAGAACCATTTCAACAATGAAATCAGAGAAAATTGGCAAACTCTGATAGGAAACGATCGACCAGGAGTCACAAATATCCAGGTCTGACCAGCAGCATTACATATATTACATTTCAATCGAGGTCAGCTCATGGGATCGAACCCGGTGTTAAGCAGAAGCTTAACGACCGAGCTATGCTGCTGGCATAAATAAAATTATATTATATTATTTAGGGTTACTAATTATAGTTTTGTTAATTATGTTATATTAAAGTTGTCAGTTTTAGTTTAAAATTGTGAATTGTGAAGTAATTCATTAGCAATTTGCTATTTAATAATTAATTAATAAATAAATAAAATTCTATTTAAAGTGAATCGGAATCCATTGACGTTCATTACTACAACAAGGTACACAATTTTAAAGCAATGCTTGAAACATATCACACTACTTTACATAGTACAAATACAGTGCAAGGAATTGGGTGCGTTTGAAAGTGATTGAAAATTCATTTCCAAAGGCGATTATTTTTAAAACAGTAGCACATTTGAAATAATAGACTCCAATTTGAAGAAAGTATAAGCCACGTTACTAGAACAGTGGAATACAGGACGTTATGCAAGTGATAATGATAGCAGTGTGTCAAGTGTGCGCATGCGCAGTGTCGAATCGTTTGAAGGTGACTGCGAGCCGTGCGTTCACCCCGTGCCGGCCCTGTTCAAATTGTTCCATCATTACACCTACTAATTTACCGTGAAAAGTGGACACTGAAACGTTTAAACGAATGCCTTTTCAAAAAAGTAAAAATATATCGGCGCTCAAAAGTGCAATCGTTTGGTTTCTGTACCTTTAAACGACGAGCACCTGTCCGTATTTAAAATGCGGCGTAAATACCTAATAGCTTACTAAATCGAAGAGTATAAGAAAACATCCTACTATTTATTAATTTCTGATATAAATTGATACTGTTCTGCTTAATGTTTTGTATGATTTGTATGTGAAATGCTTTAGAAATACATATTTTTAAATAGCGAATGTTGTTTATATACATATGTACAAGTTATGTATGTATTTGAAATTTGGGCATGCGGAATGAGAATTAAAAAAAAATATAAACTTCAACCCTAAATGTGTGCAAAAAATCAAAAAGATTAACAAACCTATCAAGAATTGAATGATTCATATCGGAATTTAAAAAAAAATGGATACCAAATCGTTGTCAATTTTAGCATTATTTTCATTCTAGTCATGTCTTACAATAGAATCTCTTGAGTCAGCGGTTTTGTATTTATTTAATTTACGACCTATTCATTGCATTAATTGATAAAATTATAACTGTATTTCATCATCATCGTTAACATCCATTTACCATATACTGTTTGATGAAGGTCTCTTCAACAAGCTTCCATTATACTCTGTTTAGGGCAACTATCATCCACATCATTCCACACCTATTTATAATTTCATCAATACATCTTACCTGTGGCCTTCTTTGCACCCCTTTACATTCTCTCGGATACAATTCGAGCACTTCTTTTGTCTATATATCGTCCGTTCTTCTAGCTACGTGACCAAATAATCTAGTCATACTTTTCACTCATGTATTCCGCTTCCTAGTTAAGATTCGTTAATATCAGTACAGCACAAACTGTACGTTAACAGCGGAAAGTAAAATCTATACGGACACATTCATATGTTTCGTAATATGTGCGTGTGCGCATCCATTACAGTAGTAACCGACGCGATCTATTCATATTATAGAGCAGAAAACGTATCAAACAGAACCGATTTTATTTGGCCATTGTGGAAATATTCACGCACGACGTGACGTCATATTGACGAGTGCACCCGTACTAATGAAGATGGTTTCACGCGCATGTGAATACTTTCAGTAACGTCATATTGTGACAATATTGAGTCGACGATACAACGCAAGCAATATTGCGCCGTATTACGCTCTAATGTACAGGTGGGGTAGAACGAGCGGCCCTATTTCGGATTGGCGTAACAGGGGATGTGACGGGGGTAGAGGAGTCTAGAGGGTATCATTTTAAAGGTGGAGTTATGCAGTTTTTAGCACCAAGTTATGGAAGAGTTAATGGTGGTTCATTTTGTGTTCACTTCGAGCTTGGTCGATGTGATCCTACTCCAGATGAAAAATCACAGATGGATGTCGAGCTTCAGAGAAACAGGTTGTGCATTAAAAAGGAAATCTCCTGGCTGATTTCGCACAGCAATAGGAATAGCGAATGTAGATGCAGTGAGAGCTTTCATTCTGCAATATCCTTGTAGGTCAGCGCGAAAACATGTTGCTTGGCTAGGGTGAAGTGTTAGGAAAATTTTGCATGAAGATGGCCGCGACTTGTCAGATGTAATATTCAAAACCATTTAATTCAAAACGGCATTATATACATATACCTATCCGATGAGTGTTCCTCTGAGAAGAAAATAATTATTATGTTTTGTTTTTGTCATGTCTAATTTCTATATTTATTATTTTGTTACTTTTGTGTTATAAGTTTGACCATTGAGGCGCATTAGGAATTCCTGTAATACTAAACCAAACTTTAAATCTATCTATATATATAAAAATGAATGTCTGTGTTTGTGTGTGTGTCTCGAATAGGCTCCTAAGCCACTGAAGCGATTACGATGGAACTTTCAGGATTTGTTGTATGCATGTCCGGGAAGATTACTGTGAAAAAAAAAAACGGGAAAAAACGGGAATGGAAACGGAAAAAACGGGAATGAGTGTCATTCGCTATAATTTCAAATGTTTTCGCGTCGCGACCAGGGTGTTCGCTGCCTGCGTTGTTCCGAAAAATGGAAACGGGAACGGGAACGGGAATTGCATGCGTTATTGTGGCATTGCAACGCATGCAGGGTTCAGCTAGTATATATATATATATATATATATATATATATATATATATATATATATATATATATATATATATATATATATATATATAAATGAATGTCTGTGTGTGTGTCTCGAATAGGCTCCTAAACCACTGAACCGATTACGATGGAACTTTCAGGATTTGTTTTATGCATGTCCAGGAAGATTACCGTGAAAAAAAACGGGAGCGGAAACGGGAAAAACGGGAATGAGTGTCATTGCAACGCTATTATTTCAAATGTTTTCGCGTCGCGACCAACGTGTTCGCTGTCTGCGTTTTTCCGACAAATGGGAATTGCATGCGTTATTGTAGCATTGCAACGCATGCTGGGTTCAGCTAGTAAATAAATAAATATTTATATACAGGAACAAAATGGTGAAAATAAATCAGTTTATTTTTTTCTTAAACCAAAGTTATAGTATGGAAAAGTGTCGGAGTTGTGTTTTTTTTCAACGACCGAGTATAAAACATGAAATAAAAATGCAAGAATATCGAAGCGGATAAATCAACACGCGGCGTGAGAGCCCCGCGCCAAATATTAGCATACCTATCACACAATAAGAAGAGAGTAGAGTCTCCTCGTTAAAATAGAAGAAGCAAAAATGTTTTAAATGGCATGTGAGCGTGGTTGTGGAGAGGCGGAGGTAGGTTTTCATGCTCATCACACCAAAGTGTTAACCTTGCCGCGTGACAAGGCAAGGTTAACAGCCATTAGTATTCTCGCCGGCGAGAACTCACAGAGTACGTACGTACGGACAGGATAATGGACAGATCGGGTCATACAAGTGAGGTACACCATTCACGTATACATTGAAAAATTGCATTCGATTGGATTCGCTCGGTGCTGATGCTGCAGTCATCTCTGTGTCTCTCTCGATGGGTCACAATCATTGGGGACGACGAATTGGGTCGGTTGACCCGTTTGTCGTGCGGTGCGAACGACCTATTCTAATGCTACGTAGTTGGTTTGTGGTCGTTAGGATAAGGTCGAAGTGTGTGCTGAATAATGTGGATGAATTATCAAAATCTACCAATGATAAAATGGTGGTTTGTACATATTATCATAGCTACTGATTCAGTGATTAACAATATGTAGTGTCATACAAACTTTCGTACATTTTAAGCATAGCTTTGACGCAATACTGTAACCCACCATGGCAATTGATTACAATCATTATATAGGGTCACCTTTGCTTTATTTAAATATATAAATATTATTCAGTGTGAGATTTGATTTCGGATTTATACGTGTACATGTGACGTATACTGCATATATTTATGTATTGTATATCTTAAAGTTGTAATATATTTTGACGAGTTGGATTATATTCCATCTAACCTGGTACCAACTACCGTTATAAGTGTATTTTCAGTTATATATTTTGAATAGTTAGAATATATTACGTTTAACCCACGTAAGTTGATTCATATGGCGAATTACATTCCAACTGGTCACAATATATTACAACTGAAAATACAGTTCAACTATGAGTTGGTACCAGATTAGGTTTCCGTGAAAACGTCACTCGATTGGTAAATTGAGTTGGAAAGTCACATTTTTTGGTTTCTTTCTTTACACATTCTTAGAGTTATCGTAATAAAATACTCATTACCTGTAAAAGCATCAGAGCTGTCAAAACGCAACTGTAATATTGCAACTGGCGCACATTGTTGAAATTGTACATATTTGCGCTTGTAGATATATAATTTACTAGTTGAATTGTATTTGAATATTTATGACCTAAAACGCTTCGACTGTATACCTTCAGAAATAGAAAGTTTTACATCAGTAAAAAATAAAATTTTGACCATTAATTAGTGAGGTACGTATTGTTGATGATTTGATTAAATTTTCTTACTGCAGATATGCTTTGTAAGGTTTTGTAAAGTTGGGTAGACAAATATGATTAAAATTTATGATGGGTTTCTTTGCGTTATAGATTGAAAACTTGAGTATCGAATAGATTTTTTTTCTTCAAAGGCAATAATATATGTATGTACATATATATATATTTATAAAATATTAAGATAATCTTGAAAGTTAATAAGAAATCAATACTTATACTATTCTGTCATTGATCCATTTCATTTTGGAATGAAAATAAGCATGAAATTTTTGTACTGAACATATTTAAAACAATTTCTATATTTATGAATAGCATTTTTATTGTAACTTTCATATACCTAAATATAAGTAAGAATCAAATAAAAATAATAAGGAAAGTAGAGAGATAGCACTGAGGAAAAAAGAGCGATGATATTTTAAATATCGATTAAAGATTCACTTTCATCCGACTTTAATGGTTTTTCCGGCGGAAATTTTCCAACGAAGCCAGCCTACGATTGGTGTATTTGATCAATTACTTCGTAAATTCCGTTTAGGACAGTAAAAAAAAAGCATAAACACCGCCAAATATATACAAGCACATTATATTATATCCCGCAGGAGTGAGCGAGGGTTGGTAAACTTCGATAATTTTTTTTATTCGATTTAAAATAGCATTTTGATGACGGAGTTTTCCGGCTTAGAGCCCCTTGCGCCCATAAAAAGAGTTTAAAAGCCATCGCGTTTTGGCAAACTGGGATCATCGCTGATCCAAATGAGTTCCATTGCAATAACGACGCATATTCGCACTGTGTGAAAATCAGCATACATACATATACACTCTCCTTAGACTTTGACTGTCATTGAAATGAATGCAATGAATACAGCGACAGTAATTACATTACAATTAACTTGAATATTGATGGATATTAAAATCAACGCTATGCAGATACGCATCTATGAAAGCAAAAAACGCAGCCTTAGGCTGATGAATTACACATAATGCAGAATTAATGTATCATTGATTACATTATCGTTTGATGCTTATTAATTATATATAATATTACATATACAAAGTTGTATCCTGCTCAATCGAAAAGTAATTCCGTCATCAATAAAGGAATTCACATTAATTATATAAATCAATACCGCGTTGTACTACTTGTAGATTTGTATGTGAATATAATAAGGATAATCGCATGGAAATTAAACGCATTTTAAATTTTGATTGTTGTGCAAAATATACGCAAAATTCAGAATGAGCTCATGATATACTCGCATTAAAACATTAATATTCCCACGAGCTTATAAAGCACGAGTTGGGATCATCAAGGCGAATTTAAAACATGCTCGATTTAGCATGCGTTCAAATTGGATTTGTATCGTAAATATGAATTGAATTCTATATATACCCAACGTTGCTTAGGCGGGTGAACATTTTTAGAAAATTTGGTGGTTTTAAGTGAAAAACTGCTGAAAAATAAATATAAATACATCTGTTTATGTATTTAGAATATTTTATTTATAAATTGTATGTTAAAATTTTGATTATAAATAAATTTTGAGAATGCCATTGCAACAAATCGAAGATATCTAAATATAACACAATACAACAATACCGGAAAACCACAATGAAATTGGCATTTAATAATGGTATGGAATATCGTGTCGTCCTTATCGCCCACGAATGTCCTGCTATGGGACCCAGGAAGGACAAGACTGGATAACACCGATAGCGGTTTACCTATACGACTAACATAAAGATAAATAATTTATCATAGAATATATACTAGTATGAAGCAGTGGTAACCTAATGATGAAATCAGTTTTAGAACACAATTTAATCGTAAAATTGAAAAGAAATATTTTATTTTTGATAATATATCGTTTGAAATGTTATATAAAGAAGTCAAATTGAATCATATACACGAAGAAAGAACGTATATATAAATTTGAACGATATAAGTATTCGAGCATTTGACTATAGTATTTTATTGCATGTGATTATATTATACAAACAGTGTTTAAAGGAAAGTTTCTCATCACTGCTTTCTTTCAACTGTAAACACACACACTAAAAACGGTTCAAAGGGTTATATTGATTGACCTTTTTACCTCTATTTTATAGGGCTTCAAACTTTACAATACAATCATCACAGATAAAAAATATTTTAACCGCAGAGGTAATGATTATGCATTTTTTTCAAAACAACTAATAATATCTTTGCGTTGTAAAAAAGTGAGATAAACGTACAGGCGTGCTTGAGATGAAATCATAACAGGATGTGGAAAACTGAAGAAAATGTTTTTCTATGTATTGATTTGTTGTCAATTTTACGCAATACTAAATACTATCTGCAAAAACCGCAATGAAATATATGTATGTATGTACAAGATACGTGCAACGTGTTGTTGCTAGGTTTATCTACCTAAAATACGGTTAAACATATTAGCCAGAATATTCCCGAGTATCGAGGATTAGTGTGCAGCGTGCATTATAATATGCACCCGTAGCTTTTCGTGGATAATAGAATATCGAATATTGCAAGAGTGGCAGGGAGAGAAAAAAGTGAACAAAAGTAAAAACGAAAGGGGAAATTTAGGGTGGTCGGATGTTCGACGGTGGTTAAGAGAATCTTTGCAAGGAGACTAACAACGTGTAACGACGTTAGAAAAGGGGAGGGAGGGGGTTGAGAAGGGAGGAATAGGATTATTTCATTAGCGGGGGATGTTAAGGGGTGGTGTAATACTACTACTCAGGACCTAACTACTCACATATATCATATTCCTTTTAATTCCCTTTCTTTCTTAAGCTCGCAAAAGTAATAATGTCAAAGCACGCATCATTGACGACGTATCCAGCTGGAGATGATGGAAGATGTTTTCTATTCAGATATTTCAGCGATTCTCAAACAGAGATACGCGCACCTCCAGGAGTAGTGTTTTCATCTCATAGTGACATTTTCATCTCGAATGATTATTGCTCTGTAATATAGTTTTAATGTTTCGTATACATTTAAGCCTGTTTAATAGAATACGTTTAAAAACGACAAAAACAGTCTTTAGAGGGTATGCATAAAAATGATAACGGGAAAAGATGTCAAAAGATAATTTATCGTACTGATCTTGTTTGTTTTCATCTCTTAAGCCAAACGATGTAGGGGATAGTTTCCTATATCAATTCGTATTCATCATCATCATCGTCATTTACAGTCACTCGCTATCCACTGCTAGACTCTCCGACACGCTTCTCAAGCTCAACACGCTCAGTTATCTCATCCAACACTTGAATTCCTTGCACCCTTTTACATTATCTCGGATACCTTTCTAGAAATAATCTTGTCCACCTTTCGTCTATTATTTTAGCCATTTAACCACGTGACCCGCCCATTTCCATTTGAATGTCTTCACTATCTCCACTATGTCAACTACCTTTTTCATACTTCTCTCAGGTACCATTAGAGCCCTTCCTTTAACCATACATCATCTATTCTTATAGTTACGTGATTCGCTGATTTCAATCTCTACTTTAATCGCTATTTTAATCTCTTTACTCTCTCTATTTTATCAACTACCCTTATCATATTTTTCACCCACGTATGGCGTTTTCTATCTTATGACTTTTAAAAGAAATCTCTAATACGTTTACAGTAAAAAGCATCATACTATACTATCATTGAAGTTTATCAAATAATTAGCGGCGTATGTTATTGTAATGTTTGAAATAGCAGCAACTAAATAAATTAAACATTTATCTATTATGAGGAGAAAAATTCATGGAAATGTGTTGCCAAAGGGTACGGAAAAAACTTGGAAACCACTGATAAACTAATTTAATTCTAACTAATTAACTTTCTGTCTCACCTTATTGTACTGAGAATACAATTTTTTTACATTCGATGTCCAAAATTCACTTCTATGAGGGGTGCAAATTATAAAAATAGGCCGGTAAGGGGAGGGCGCGTTAAAAAAGGTTGAGAGCCACTGCGATATACCATCGAAAGTGTATGCTTTCGTGTACCGAAATGCGGTATAATTAATCCGGAAACATTACGGAATTTGCCTATCGGGAATCTGTTCGAAAATATAGTAAAAAAAATCAACACGTTTTGTAGATTATTCTCGGATATTTCTCGCCGAAGGATTTCCGTGCAGTCTTTTCCGAGTTCATATTAGAGATGACCAAAGAGAAAAAAAAAACTGTTGGCGTAAAATTGAGTTTTGTTGCCGGCTGACTGCACTAATTCGCCAAATCGACTTAGGGCCTCGTCCGATGTTATTTATCCCCAGGAAAATCTTCTGCAAATTATAATAGACACATACTATCTATGTATATGTATATAATATACGTAGTTGGGTGTATGACGGTGGCGATCGAACGGTGGACGGTTTGAATTTAAATAAAATGTATATGTTGTAGAGGAGCGTGCGATGAATTCACTTTCGCCGAACAATAAACCATGGGAAATAAACACGTGGCCTAGTTTCTTGCATTGTGCGCGAAGGAAAGATAAGAAATCGCAGAATCAGTGTACGTATGCGATTAAGCCGCACAAAGTTTCAAACGAGCACGAAAATCACATTCGTTTTATTATAACATACGTACAAGAGTAGTACGTTTGCAATAAATAGGCCAACATTTTGTGAATGGAAACTCCGGAAGTTCTTCCTTTGACATCGAATTAAAAGCCATGTAGCTTTAGCTGTGGCGATTTGTATTTAGACTAAAAGCGCATTTTTATATGTATTTTATGACTAATGAGAGCCTTATGTTGTTCAATGAAAATTCTCTTCTAATAATTTCATATACTACAATTTTCTAACATAAAAGGATACGGTAGGTCGTATATCGGTCTGCTTTTTAAATGTTTTATTGTTTCATATGGTATTATGTATATTAAGGGTAATTGATTATAAAAGTAATTATATGATTTCTATTTGTAAAATAAAATATATTTTAATGGAATATAATAGATCGCACTTTGAAAAAGATTAATTTATTTATTTCAATTGAAATAGCGTCTCACGTTAGATCTGTGATAGTTAACCTATGATTCGCGGGCCGCATGCGGTCTTTTGGTGGTAAAATTGCAGAGATACTCAAAATATCTAAATTCTAACAGACACTTATCCGATTTTTGATAATATATTGTCAAAATGGATATTGATAAACTCATCCCGACTTATTCATTATATTCATATAATTATGTATGTATATGACTATAATGAACATATGATCGAATATAAGGATCATTTGATAATATTATCGTTTGTTTATTTTATCCCAAATATCTGAAATAGTTTTTTATATGTATTTTTTTCCCCATTTACATTTACTTTTTTAATTACGGAATGAAATAAAATATAGTAAAACTTTGAAAATGCATAATTTCATAGTAATTGCCTTATTGGGTCTAATGGACAATTGTATCCGGTTGCGTTGCAAAAACTTGTTAATTTTTTATGACGAACATATAAGTCTTAAAATATTTAATTATAATAAATAAATAAGGTTATTAGTGAACAAATGAAGTAGTAGAAAGATATTAACCAATATCCTTCCATAATTGAGTTATTGAAATTTTAAGATGAGAAGAAATTTTAAGGGGCGTGATACAGTTGTTGAATAACCTAAGATAATACACTAAAACCAATTGACTTTAAAACAGTTTGCTATTTGATAGTAATATAGCGTTTCATTTAGTAAGAAATTATTTTGTTTTCAAAAAAAAAAGTTTGGTCAAATCAAATTCATATAAGAGAATTACACTTTTTCAGAAATCAATCGGATATAATCATTAACAGTATATTTTCTTATAGGATTCTTATAAGACAGGTTATCTTGAATCAAAGCGTAACTTTCGAATGAGATACATATATTTTAGATTTCAATACACATCATTGAAAAGTTTAACCAATCTTTTTAAGAAATGGCAGCAGATTCAAGATGTCAGAATTTATCTTAACCTAACCTAATCTAATTCGATATATGTATATATGTACATACATACATAGATATAAATAGATCAAAATCGATATTTACATATATTGATCGTTAATATCTACATAAAATGAGGCTACTGAGTACGGAATAGGTAGTTTAGCTCGCCTGTAAAATAAACCAGACGGTATATAATAATAGGTAGGTTAAAAATTGACAGTTTGAAGTGTTTAAAGTGAGGCAATTTAAACACGTCAAGTTGTCAGATCGATCTTTGTCAACGATTAAATGCGAACGCGACCACTCTCACGTGTAATTATCAAAATCACAGTAATCATCAGGTAGAAAATGACCGAGTGTCACGAAATTCACTAGGGTAAAAACGATACAAGTACAGTACTTTAGTAGACAGATAAATTAGTAGTAGAATCAAACGAAACGTACCTAATCGACAGGTAAACTTTCAACGGCTTAGTCAAGTGTGGCAATAGTTTTGAAAGGAAGCACTTAAATTCTGCATGCGGAATGAATTTGGCAAACGCACCTGAACGGAAAAATCAAATTACGTTATATACACACCGACGAAAGTTGATTAAATCTTTAGAGAAGTGAAGAAAATTGGTATTGGGCTTTTCGTTTGTAAACTTTCGACTGGAGCTTTTACGTTGGAAAATCGCGTTTGGATCGCAGCCAAACGGACCCAGTGAGTCACGACGCACAATTCAGGGTTGGCACGCGAAGATGTGAATAAAACTTACACACACAATTCAGTAAAACGAAACATATTTTGAATATTCGAATTAAAAAAATAACTATTTTTATGAAAAATAAATTAATCCATTTTTTTTAGATATTGATTCATATTGGTAGTGCGACTGTTTTTGATAATTTTGTGGTAGCCCTGAGCGGATTGTCGACATTGGGCGCCAGACCGCGGATATCGCTACTAGTGTCACGCCGCCAACATTTCCCAATGAATTATTTATAAATGAAGGACGCTGACATACCGACATGACGCCTCCGAACAAACGTCTCATTCAAGAGTAAATATTTATTTTATTATATATATATATATATATATATATATATATATATATATATATATATATATATATATATATATATATATATATATATATATATATGTACAAACTAGACTTTCTCCATACCCTGTAGATACGTACGCGCCAAAAGTTTGACACGCTACCGTTTAGAACGCAGGGTGCATTCTCACATTGATCAATCTGATAACAATTTGCAGCACGCATATTCAATCAGTAGCCGAATTAAATTTTCAACAGTGGTTTCAATCAGTTGATACGATTGTAAGTACGTGTAAAGCTTCGGACATGCTAGTTGACATTGATGCCGATTTAAATTGAAGAATTTGCCCTTAAGATGAATTAGAATACTGCAATCAACTCGTTCTAATTGAGTGCATCTACATATGTACATTGTTGATCAAAATGTTTGAGGAATTGTGCAGAATAAACACTATGAGTTCATTGTCAATAGTTATTTATGATGCGAAAAAGCTCGTTGAAATGTACGGTTCAAAATTGCGACGATAGAATTAGAATGTACGTAGGTATATATATATATATATATATATATATATATATATATATATATATATATATATATATATATATATATATATATATATATATTTATATATATGTATATAATTGTGCTTTTTTATCGTTGACTTTAGTTAAAAATCATAACATATATAAAATGAATACATAAAAGAATTGTAAATAGCTTTTGACTTTTTTCCTATTATGTTGTATGCATTAACATCAAAATAATATAATAATATAAATACTAACAAGAAAAATAGTGTGTAAAATAGATAATGATCATTGCATTAGTAGCCATAAGAATATGTATGGTGAACTAATATTACACGAAAATAAACGAGAGTTAAAAAATCAGCTTTACCACTGTTTCAATGAGTTTTAAAGGGGTGGTAGTAAGATGCGTTTGGAAAGCGAGTTGTCATCGCTTCGATCTGATATAAGATTCCGATGTAAATTTGTATGAGTTCGTTAATAATTAAACTCCTTTAAGCTCCTCTGGTTCCAGTTTCAGTTCCGATTCCTATATTTTAGTTCTTATTTAAATTACATTTCCGAAAATGTATATGAAAAAGTATAACAGCTTGTTATGTTTATATGAGGTGACAGTAAAGAAAGTGAAAAAAGTAACTTTTACGACTGATCGAGTTTTTAAGTTGCAAAGGGGTGTAAGGAAAGACGCGTTTGGATAGTTCGATGTCATTGCTTCGATCTGACACAAGATTCCGATGTAATTTTTGATGAGTTTGTTAATGATTAAACTGCTTTAGCTTCATGCTTCATCCTTTGACTTACTTCAATGTTAGCAAACCCCCATATGTCAGTAATATGTCAAAGCGACTTAAATATTAGAAGTTGTTCTTAATCAGATCACAAATTTTTGACGTTTAGGAATGCCAGAGTGAAGCTAATAAAAAGCTTGTGACAAGCATTTAAGAATCTAAATATCATAAATTGAATTTGTCCATCAAAATGTAGGGTACGTACTATCCTAGTATAAATATCTGTAGTTTAAATACGTTGAGAAATTTTCGATGAATTCAACCGAATGAAAGTCACGTTAATTCAATTTAGCCAAAATTTTACTCTACATATTCATATTCTACTGTAGTATTTTGAGAAATAATAGATTTCAAGTGTTAAATTTCATTCAATATAGTTAAAAAAACTTCCTACAAAAATTATGGATCATATTTATTCGCTCGCTAAAACTTTCTTTAATATTTGGACTTGGTTTTACATAAGAGATCTGATCCTCATTAGTATTTATCAAAGTTTTTAATGTAAAATCAAACTTTTAGTATGCAACAACAGCAATTATATGTATAAATTGTTGACTGCTGCTATACAAAGAAGCTTTGGAAGTTTGTATGTAAAAAATGACGACGAGAAATTTTATCAAAGGTAACAACCAAAATATGATTACAACAAAATCCATATTGTTTGTAGAAGCTTTCCTATGTATGCCTCTTTTGTACGAAATATATGCTTAATAAGCAGTCAACTTTAAGCTACTCTAAATCATCAAAATTAAATTTCAGTCAAAACAGTCAACGCAACTTATTGTCACAAAATGAATATACACAATGAACATTAGCAACATTCTTACAAAAGCGTTGATAATACTAGTGCTAGATACATATTTTAATAATAAAAGTACACATATGTAGATATAAATTCAAATACAGGCCAAGCATTGAAATTTCTCTGCCAATCAGCCCCTAGTACGAATCATCACAATATCTGCATATGGAAGCGACAAATCGTAAACAAACGCAAATGACACGTCGCCAGCGACACTTGCGAATTTTATTTCTCTCTGAAACCTACTATAATACACACATGCGAATATGTACCGAATAAAAATAAGTAGAAACAGCATGCGAACGCTGCAATATGACATGACAGACATTGTGTCTGTTAACACACTCCGACTAATATGACGACGAACGAGCGAACTTACGACGACAATAAATGTCCACATTGCGTCTCGACTTACACATACCTACATATAACGTTCAAAAAGTTTCCGAAAAATCGTTATCATTCAAGAAAATAATGCTACATTTAGAATTAATCAATCTGTTTAATACGTTTTCTATCAAATGAGTGTTCAAAATACTAACGCGTTAGTTTGAAATTATTTTTGCATCTGCGAACATGGATTCGACCAAAATTGAAACGTGCGCTTACAAATTTAAGTTAAATTTGTAAAGGGTATTGCGTTTGTTTTTAAGAGACGATTCACTTAATAAAAGCACTCTTTAAGAAGGAATTAGTCGTTTTAATGACGGCTGAGCTAACATCAAAGACAATAAAATGGTGGAGAGCGACAGCTTCAGTCCCTGAAGAAAATACCTACTGTATATGTATGTTGTGGATATTATGTTAAAATTTTATAAATAAATAACCGTGCAAACGATTTAGTCATTTGAGTTTGTATGTGCAATCAGTAGAAAGCATTTTAGGTAAATTTAAGAAAGCAATCATCGTTTTGAATGTCGAAGTTGTGCAAAGTTTTATTTATTTATCTATTTTTAGGTTTAAGTTTGGACCATTGTGGCATTACAATACATAATGCACTACAATGGTCGAAAAAATTGAGGTAGTAAAAATAAATACATATGTACATATATAGACAGACAAAAAATACATTTACATATAATCATAAAAACACTAGCATTATAAAAATAGCAGCAAAATATAAAATAATATAAAATATAAATATAAAATAATAAAATATAAAGTAGGGCATATATTGCATCTACATATAGCCAGGACTAATATATGTATGTACATATTAGAACTATCTGCAAATAAAAAACATCCCTAAAAAAGGAAGAGATACGATCAAAATTCCACTCATACATTACATTAAATTATGAAAATAATGATGAGCGCAGGCTACCAGACAAATATGCTAAAATAATCTCCGATAACCTACGCTCACTGAGGCGGAAGATATCACAAACGATTTTATTGAGTAGTCGGATAGCTCTTGGAATAGGAGCCATTCGATAAAGAACTGTGCAAGTGAGATGTAAAACCATCAAATGATGAAACTTTTTATAGCGCATTGATTTTTACCGGCTCAGAAGGGTGAAGACACTATATGGAAAATTTTATTTTAAATTTAAACATACTGAAAAATTCGATTTACTTCTTCTCGGAACTTTTTGAACGCCTTCTATGTATACGTACATATTATGTATTAATATTGAACGCTCAAACGCATTTTACGTCACTTGCGCAATAATACAATGTTCCGATTGAGTAATATTCAAATCGAATGAGATCGAATCGAATTTTATTGATATTTTCTTACGAGTTTCCTCTCGTACCAGGGAGAGCAAAGAACGTATTATCGTTCTTATCAATGGACAACAATGTGTGTTTGTGTGTATGTATATAAGAAGACGTGCAATATCGAAGTGTCCTAAATAAGAGCCTATAAATAAGCAGAGATAAAATGAACACAAAAGCTACACTATCACAACTCGTCGACTGGGCTAAGGTACTGATAACTCGGTTATTTCTCTTCAGTATCTCGTATAAGTGCGAGATTCGTGCATAGAAAATATTGAAAAGTCACATTATGCGCATGCATACGAAGGATCGGCATTTTACGACATTGGATCGTTTGGGTTGTGTTGGATTTGAATGAAAATTGAATACTGTATAAGAAAGTAAGAAAAATAGTAAACTGCATGCTTCTTAAACGATTTTCGCCTCGATGACTCAACATAATGTTTTTATTATATTTTTTTACGAAATTATTATCATATAATTATTGTAATTTGATTAATTAAATTTTATAACCATTACTAGTATACATATATTATGCACTGAAAAATGATACAAATATATGAATAACAAAAGGATAAATGTAGTCGTAAATATCAATTTTCACTTTGAGCAGAAAGTTTGAGTAATTTTATTATATAACATATTTTCTTAGACCGAATAATATATTTATGATTTATTTATATGAATGGCTGTGGAGTCGAATCAAAATTAACCGACTCCGACTGAGACTTCCAACTTGAACCATTTTAGTAAGAAAAAAAATAAAAGGAATTAAAAAAATCATTTAAAATTGACGTGTAACCCAGTTTATTGAAATTATTGGTAATGAAATGGATATAAGTAAAATGTAAGTACATTAGTGTACATATTATACCTACATATGTATGTATGCATGTGTATGAATTTCATACACAAATAATCAATGCGTAAAATGAGAATAAAAATAACCTATTAGTGAAGAAAAAATATTTAAAAAATATGAGAGATAATGAGAGCCTGAAATGCAAATTTTATAAGATTTAGTGTTTGAAAATGATAAAGTTATAGATGTTTAAGCAATTAAAATCTGACAGAACGATTGGGAGGCTGAAAGTCATCAAACAAGGCTACCGGCATTGGGTGAGCTGTCATCTTCTCCAAAATTTTTGGATTCTTAAACGTGTTTATTACGATAATATGTCACCATCAACTTTAGCAGACCCAATTGAAATCTCTATCGGCGACCAAACTTCGTAAAATGGCAAAGTTTCAAAGCGATCGGAAGAGTGAGTACAATATGCAACTATGATGAACTTAATTTGTATGCATTTAAAAAATGCGGGTTTCTCAAAGTGCGATCTTAATACAAATAAGAAAAAGCACTCGTAAAAATGGTAAAAAACAAATACATACATAGCACGCATACGACTTCATTATGTAGTACACTCATTCAATTCATCATTTTCAGATGAAATAAAACAAAATGGAACCGTCTTGTCTGCCGTATCTACGTTTCGCACATGTTGTCCACATAAGCTTCCAGCTCAAATATTAGCCAAAAAAAAAAAAACAGACAAATATCGTATATAATAATAATAGTAAAATTAGCATGTGTTGCGATGTCGTAATTGCAACGTACACATTATATATATTAAACATATTTAGAGACGTCATCTCACGATAAGAGAGACACATATGTATGTACATATGTAGTTCATGGAAATATTGAAAAGTCTCATACATGCGAGCGATCGTTATTAAAAATATGCATATATGTATATGTATCAACTATATTGAGAAAAATCGATATGTGTATGTAGTGTGAACGTCAATAGAACAGGGGGTCCAGGGCTTCAACTGATAAGGCTTATCAAACAGGCTCAGACCCCGGGGTCAAGTGCACTTTTACATAACACAATAACTGTATTATATGTATGTATCCATGGTGAATGTTCCACATATGAAATAGGCACGGTTCGTAATGAAATTCAGTTCGAATGTGACATTTGACACGTTTCGGTGCTATTTATTTAAATTGTATTGGAATGATTAAATGGTTGAATTTTTGAGTGAGTCTTATAGATTTTGTAAAAGGGTTCGTTGTGTTCCCACGCTGGACAGCTGTATGAATTAGTGTCAACGTGAAGGATATCGTAGGGTTGTTTGAATATCAGATGGAGGTTTAGCTCCGATTGAATCCATAAAATTACAATTGTTGAGTGTTGCCCTCATAGTAGTGGTTTTCAAACTGTTTTGTGTATGTATGTTGGAATTGTTATCTGGATTTAGTCGCCGATAGTCGGATAAGATATGTAATCTGAAGAAAAATTGATAACGCTTCAAAAATATTGCTTTTATCTGAATTGATTTGAGAAAGCAGGTTTAAAATATTTGTTCGAATTTCTTTACATTGAAGATTCTGTTATTAAAATTGGCAAATTTTATCATTTAAACTGTTATAACGTTATAAGATATTGCTCTTATAGGGCAGGGCATTCACAGACCAGCCTATCGCACTATAAACCCTACAATAAGACGAATCTACTGATTTAATATCTAGACATCTTTCTTCAGAGAAAGAAGATAGTTGCTGAGGAATAGCTACGACTTGTTATGTTATGTTATTTTAATATGCAGGGCTTAGAATACGCGAAAGACACTCCGTATATTTTGATTATATCTAAATATTAAAAAGATTAGTCTGAACTCAGCATACAACATCAGAAGTGTATCGGATTTTACCTTGATTTCTATATATGTAGATATGAATAATATTAAAAATATATAACTAAATCAATTTAAATGCATAGTTAATGTTCAGTAAGAACAGTTTTGGAATACAGTGAAATGCGGATCGTTTTGCAAGGATACTGTACAAATTCATAGATATTCCAACAATGGTTTCAATAATGCCATTGTTGAGAGATTTTTTTTTGTCAAAAGCATCCCTTTTGGGCGAAGGGTTAATCGCATGCAGAATCCCGCTAGCCAACGGGCGCGGCTGGCCAACCGTAGGGTATGAATGCCAAATGTTGACGGCCACTGTTCTCTGATTCGTTTTTGTTCCACAAGACCGATAAATGCATCACGCAATTTCACATCTGCTACTTTATTATTATCATAGATTGATTGTCATCGACGCACACAAAAAAAAATATAGTATTCAGCAATTTCATTCCGCTAAAATAAAAATAAAAATACATCCATATGGTTATTTAATATTGTTTTCGCAAAAAATAGTCTGTCTGAACCGCAAATATATAATAGTGATATTAATATTTGTGGTCAATTTATCGCGAGATGAATAATCAGACGACGTTTAAAAATATATGTACATAAATATGCGGTTAAAGTCAACTGTCACTTTCGGACTCGCGACTAAACCGCAAAATTTTTAATTTTAATTTACACGATTATGAAATGTGACACAAAGTTAATTTCATAATAGACTTGAATTATTCAATTCACTAAATTAAACAAAAAAATCATAAAATGTCGAGATTTAGAAATAAATTATATATATTTATTTACTTTACATATACGGCCGCATGGACCATTGAACAATAATATTATAAATAGAACAATAAAACAAAAAAACACAATATTAATATAAGAAAAGAAAAGAAAAAAATTGAGTTTTAAAACTAATTGAATAAATAAATGAATTAATTAAAACAATAAAATAAAATGCATTTAGCATTTGTATAAATCAGAAAAATGATGATGCAACAATTTTTTTAAACTATGTTTACTAATATTAAAAAAATCAAATTATCGAATCATTATGTTTTTAGATTTATATACATATTTGCGATTAGATAAAATCCACGCCTATCATTGATTACAAAATCTTTAATGCAATAAAACTCATAATTTTAAGTGAATTTTTGACATTGATTGAATAATTGTCCATTCTGGAACGAATTTCATCTTAAATAAAATTTATATTTTCACATGGTGCCATAATGGGTTGCATCCAAGTGACACCATTAGTATTAAGCTTTTAAATATCGATGGCTTGGTGCACAGATATTGTATATGTATGTCCATTTTTGAATTTGTATCGAATTTTAAGTTTGTGCATAGATGCTGGAACAATTCAAGTCTTTCCTTTCAAGGTAATTTATTTGGTATACATAAATTACCTTGAAACGAAAAATCTTAATTATTCCAGCAACTACAAATTTAAAATTCGATACAAATTCAAAAAAATCTACCATCGATATATGTATATGTAAATGTATAAATTATAAATTTGAAATCGTATTCAAACAGTGGATAGGATTTGCCGATTTGATGAGGAAAATTCGGGTAAATGGTTGGTAAATTCTGATCAACTTGGAGTCACGAATATCCAAGTCTGACCAGCAGTTCTGCAGAAACACTCCGAATAAATTCTCTTCAATCAAGGTCAACCTAGGGCTTGAATCCCAGAGCCTCTTGATGGTTAGCATTAGCGCAACCACTGAGCTATTCTGCTGGAATATAATTGTGCTGAATAAATATACTCCGTTTAATTATTCTAGTTAAATCGATGAAATAAAATCAATGATATCAAATAAACATTTATTCCGTGCGAATCAACGTCAGGAATCTGTTTACTCCCATGGAAATAAATGGATGACAACGAAGGTGATATATGTAATGTTCACGAAAATGTGGCGTTTATTTTAGATTCAAATTTCAATGATAATATTCAAATACAACCAAAATATTCAAGGTTAGTGGAACTAATACTAGAATAACGTTACTATTTTAAATTCAGATGAGTGTGGCACTGAATAATTTAAATTCCTGGAATTAATATTGTATGTATTATATAAGAGGAATTGAAGATCACATTAGCTTTGCATGTATAGACATGCTCAAATCAAAAGGTGCTTCGAGTGCAATACCGAGTTCAAATGTCAAAACCGCAATGCTTTCGAATGTCGAAATTTATATTTAAATGATAACGTTTATGTGATGCAATGTTTGGATGATAATCGTAATACAACCGAGTATTCGATAGGATATCCTTGAACTCTCCGAAAATCCGTATGCATGTATACGAAAACGCGAAACGGGAATATGTTTTTCGAACTATCACCCTTGCAAATAACGTATTGAAAAATAATTTCCAACGACCGAATTGCGAAAATATTCAGTGGCTATTGACGGTTCATCCATAGAGAAAAAGGGATTGAAAACCCTTTTCTATAGACAGCTGGCGTGTTACGCCATTACGCAGATTGCAATTGTCATCTGCAGCATGTGCGCAATCGAACTATTTCTGCATTATTATTATGCAATACAATAGTATGAAAAAATAGGTATACATACATATATAGTGCAATTCTAAAATTGTAATAATCGGAATTTTCCCGTTGGCGTTATCGCAGATTGTAAACAATGATTCCAATTTGAAAGATTGCACGACTCTTCAGGTCACACATAACAAATTATAAGTAATTACATTACAATCAGTAAATATTTAAATCAAATTAAAATACAAATAGTATAATTAGACTGCCAAAGTCATCTACATACGTACATATAAACGTATGTATATAATCTAATATATAATCTCGAAAGAGACTTTGTATGCAAGGTTTGTTGGGATTTTGGGAACATCAAAACCAAATCAGAGTTTCTATGACGACGATATCGATATCTTGATTTTTTTTTCGATTCAAATAAATTTAATAAAAAAAATGAATGCATGTTTACTATTAGATTGTTTTGCCACGTTTAAGCTGTTTATATTACAAATATCGAGCGAAACCGGGTAAAACCACTAGTATGATATAAATGACATCGTAGACAAATTTTGAATTGAGCAACGCCTTGTATATTTCATCCCACCCCAAACAAGTACATACATGGTACATGTTCAGCAGCGTGGCTCGGTGGTTGCGTTGATACTAAGCACCAAGAGGTCACCGGGTTCAATCTCGTGAGCTGACATCGATTGAAAAGAATTCATTCTGAGACTTGGATATATGTGAATCGCAGTCAATCGTTTCCTATCAGAGTTTGCTAATTTATCTGATTTCATTGTTGAAGGGATTCCTCCATCAAATTGGCAAAAACCATCCTAACTACTATGTCACCACTATTTGAAAATGATTGCAAATATGTATTATCTATAACATAGATGTCTCGTTAATTCTTATACATATGTATGTATGTAGTATTTGTATTATGCTTATATGTCTGCTCACAGTGACGTGTTAGAGTCTTCTGTAATGTCACTGTGGGAAAATATGTAAATAAATAAATATCAATAATATACATACTATGTATATCAATAATATACATAATATATCAATAATATACAAGATTTCAAATTATTAAGTATTATATTATTTAAATAATTCTAAAAATAGCTTTGGCTTAGAGGATATAACCGATGTATATCTTCTTATTTTAACTAAGGCTAAATTATATATATATATATATATATATATATATATATATATATATATATATATATATATATATATATATATATATATATATTTCTAGTTTATTATCAAGTAATACAATTATCATAATAAAGTTGAAAAGGTAAATTGAATACATTTCGGGATAAATGAAATTTTGACCCGTATAAATATTAAAACATACTTTTATACACATTGAGATTGACATAGATACACCATGACACGATACGCATTATTGAATCATTTTTCTAAGACGACTTTTTCATATGATTACATACATATGTATGTATGTATATCACATTATGAATATTTTTCAGAAACACAAACCAGCAATCTAACAAATGTATCTTCTCATGCTAAATTCAATTCCACTTTTATTCAACTACCTGCCATTCAACTACATAAACGCTAATCTTTAATCTTAAACGCTTTAAATACCAATGTACATACAAATACGATGGGAAAAAGTCATTTCGAAAAATATGTAGAGTAAACGTGACTCTAGTCGATTTTAAAAAAGTCAATTTCAAATGCACTTACATACATTAAAAACATTACGTTTCAGCAACGATTATTCATCAGACTTGCATGCGACTAAACGCTATCGTATCGCGACAAAAATTGTAATATATTCGAAGAATTCCGAACAGATTACACTAATTGCGGTAATGAGTAACGTGTCATGATTGTGTATCGTGAAATGGTCTCGGTCTTTGCTGCGAACACTCACTTCTAAAAATATAAATCATACAACTAATTGCATACGACAAAATTAACATCACCGTAGGGAAACATTTTACAATTGATTAATTTTTGTCACGCTTGTTATTAAAAGTCTTTTCGACGCGATATCAGAATCGAACCATATATGAACTTTTCGTAGAGATAATTCCGACGAGTGACACACTTATCAAATAAGTCAAGAGCCACATATTACATATACAATACACGGGGGTTATAGTATTTTATAAAATTAACCGTGAATCTCAAATACTGTTGAATGTATTGTACATATAATTCTATGTATGTAGTTTTCTCGAAGGATTCGTTGGCAAGGAAGCTTTCACGCTAACATGCACAGGAAGAAGCAACAGGTTGCTCTACTTGAACTTAATACTCCATTTAGTAAACAAAACGACGTTATTGTATACGTTTAATGTTCTATCAAATTAAATAGCTTTATGTGAATTTCGATGCTAAATATAGCAAAAATTGGATTTTGATAATAATGAAAAAAATAGATATGTATCTTTTAAAAAGATTACAAAATTTCATGTTTATACATATGTATTGGTATATAAAATAGTAACTGGAATTTTGTATGTGGTGAAATTATACCACTAGGCAGAATCATCATGTTAGAAAAGAAGGATTGTAAATAGGTTTTTGAGCTCTTTTTCCTATTATGCTGTAGATTAACATTAGAATAATATAATAATATGATTATTAACCAAATTAAATTAAATTGTAAAATAGAAAATGATCAGTAGATCAGTAGCTATTTAAATAAGATGTATTGTTAGAAGAGCATTTAAAAATCAAATATTAGAAGAGCATCTATTTATTGCCTTAATAATATATAGTATTTGAAGTATTATATATATGACTTGGATTAAATAAAATTACAGAATAATTATGAAGAAAAAGCAAGGAAGTTGATATGATCGAAAAACAAACATGTTTTGTGTTTTAATTAGGATCAAAGCAAAGTCATGGATAATTACGATTATCTTTTAATAAAATAGCTGACAGTTAAATATTTTTATAACAAACTTCTAAGGATTTATCAAATTGTTGGTTATGATGAAAATTCGTTGCAATAGTAAGATTGGAAACTAATGTTGAGTAATTCGCTTTATTTCGATATTTATAATAACAATTTAGGATTTTGCTATATATAAATGTAGACACATACGTACATAAGTATGAAAACATGCCAATAATTTTGCATTGAATTTCAAAGTGCTTTTATAAAAACATTTGTATAATATACGTTTTATAATACTTTGAATTTATTTGTAAGAAGACATCTGGAATTGTTAATAATTTAGATCGAATAAATAAAAAAATCCATTACTAATTCCATATTTCTTTACAATCTATACAGGAGGAACATTTATGATTTATCTTTTTTGTTTAAGCTATCAAATTATATAATTGATAGTCTTTATTTATTAAGAAAGATCCTATTCTAATGTCCAATCAGTTCGACCAACTATTCCTGTAATTATTTTTTAAATACACAGATCTTGCTCTCTTTGCTCTTCCTTTTCTTGCTTTAAATTTCTATTGTTGGACATCCTATATATACATACCACTATTCAATGTTTTTCTTCTTTGATTTTATTTTTGATATTAATCTTTAAATTTTGTTGGCGTCAATGTTATACAGGTTGTAGTGTTGTTTTTTCCTATTTTTTTAAAATAAATTAATACAACTATACATGTTAAAAGAAAGCTACATAGTTACAATTTTAAAGTCTTGCATGTTTTTTCCCGAATATATATGTAAATTTGTATGAATGTATGACAAAAGGCTTAGAAATTACGAAACATCGTTCGAACTCACTAAATACACATGTTCTTAACAATTCATAAGTTGAATTTTCAGCATATATACATACATACATATAAAAATCAAGTCAAAAATTCTACTCAATATGAAAGATCACTTCGCCTTGTATCGTATTTTCCATGTAACCACCACCAAGTGTCCAACCTCCCCAAACTGAGTCTATTCCCAGGGGTGAAAGCAGAAGTAGGACGCGTCTCCATAGAGACCATCATATATTTGCTTATATTCTCTATCTGCTCATGCTTTTCATTGGTTTGGAGCCTTTCGTCGGCGACAAGTCACCAGTGCCACTAAAGAATACTACATATTCAATACGCAAACACACCGTGTTTTCCATATCGCATACAGAAATCAAATAAAACCAACCGAGACGGCATATAATAATAATTTGGAGTTCATAGATCGAGAGTAAAAAGTATTAAAGGACAAGTTGATGCGATAACGTATTGTTCAATCTTTCGAGATTTATACGCAAAGTCGTAATACATATATACATATATTCATATGTATACACACAAAATGGCAACGGTAGCCGAATACGAGCGGTGAATAGCGAACGAGCGAGTTTTCCGCCGATTTTTCTCGCACAAAACGGAAAAGGGATAGATGACGCGTTAAAGAGAAAATGATATTTCTATAGAAATTCTCGGGAAGCTCACCTGGGTAAGAAAAAAGTGTTATATAACTTCGGGAAGGTTCGATACGAGCTTCGCTTTTCCGGGAGTGTGGGAAACGCGGGAGAGACATTCAATGAACTTACTAATGTGAAAAAATAGAGAGTAACGACGCAAAATAAATAAAAGCAAAACATAGGGCTGGAAGCTCGAACGTACCATAATAGACTGAGATCGAGCGTGAAAACTGTCCTTCGTATTAATTACAACTCGGAAAATATTCGGATAGTGTTTCCCGGCCGCGGTGGAAGAAACTAAACATGAATTCGATTTCAGTTTAGTCTGAATTGTAACTTATTTTCTGCCACATTAAAAACTCAATCCTATAAACAGCTAAAAACTTTTCGTATTGATTATATATCTAGTATTTGGGAGATTATATAATGTAAAAACACTTTTTAAAATTCACACCTAGACTATTTGAAGAACTGAATGTTGATTAATTGATATGGTAACCAAGTAGACACATAAATGTAATTTTCTTACAAATATGCTATCTATCAATCAAAGATTTTGAAAAAAGTTAATTCGAATTATATCGTCACCGGAAATGCTTTGAAATTGGCTCGGTGTAAGTGGGTGGGTCAAAAATTTATGTCAATATCGTCAAGTTTGCAATTTAAAGTTTATTATTTGTAAGTAAAAAAGCAATAATTTTAGTACAATTTTATCAAATATGATTATAAAATGATAATATAATAAAAATTCTATACAAAAGTGGATTTAGCAGGAAATTACCACTTTTGGAGTCATCAAAAACCCATACATGCATTTTAAATTGATAAATGAATTTGGACTTCAATAAAGATAAACAAGGTTAATTTATAATATATATAAACACAAATTTGAATAAACAAATTTGGTCCGTTTTGAACTGTGTAAATAAAATTTGAAAAAAAAAAAATAATGTAATATTTAATAATAAATCAAAATATAATAATGTAAGACTTTTCGTCATTGCAAATATACTCGAATCATCATAAGACGATATAATATATATACGTACAATTGCCAATGGCTAGTATTTTTACTTTATATATCTACATACATATGTACGTAGTAATAATAGATGAAGTTTTGTGATCATGCGAAAATCCCAACTCGAGATTTTGGCTGATTCAATGACGGTTCACATTTTCATGATCTAGAAAAAATGTGTGTGTGTGTGTGTGTGTGTGTGTGTCTGTGTATTTTGGGGATTTTTTGAACACCACTCGTCCTATCGAACTGATACTTAGTATCGGTTACTGAAATTCTTATCGATGCGTAATTTTTTTCAAATTTTTAAGTTGACCGGAAATGGTACCTCCCCTTATAAATAGGTGTCCTTTTTTTAAGTTTTTGAATTCAATTATCTCTCAAACCGCTGACCGAATCATACTGAATTTTTTTACTTGTAATAGAAATTATAAATTTTATAATTTTGGTCAGAATTCGTAAGCCCGAAGTAGTAATTTTTGTTAAAACAATATTTCATTATTTTATTTTGACCTTTTAAGCTATATTTATCTTCTTGATATTTAATGTGCATAATATATATATATATATATATATATATATATATATATATATATATATATATATATATATATATATATATATTATATATACATATATATATATATATATATATATATATATATATATATATATATATATATATATATATATATATACATATTGTGATTTAAAGTGATAAAAAATTTGAACATGTGCAAGTTTTCCTACATTTTCGGTCAATTTGTATTGAAAATGCTCCCAAAGCCTGTATGAATGTTTAACTATCGAATTTTGTTTTTTTTCCTTCTTATATTTCTCAAATATATCGTGAGTTCGTCACATGCGAATTGGTGAATTACTCAAGTAATTAATATTCCACACCACAAAAGCACATATTTATCTCGGTTTCATTCATGTTTGATTATGAAGTAATTAATAGAATTCAACCGATAATAATTTTAAACTTTTAGCAGAAAAAAACAATATCTTATGGATTCGAGCTATTCTATTGACAATGAATCGAATGAGAATAAGAAAAAAAATACAGCATAGTTTGAACGAATTGGTTTTATTCTCATCATAAGTTCTCTTAGTGGATAAATAAAGGTATGTTTTACTCTTTCAATACGGAATAGTAAAATGGAAGCTTTGACAGCGGAAAGCTTCGGATAAGAAGTAGCTTTATGATACGTACATACATACATACATATGTATATGTATCTACTCAGCCAACAATCTTTCAGCAAAAGAACGATAATTTTTACAATCTCGATTGGAAATATAATAATGATAAAAATAAATCTAATCACCGATATTACCCCTTATTTTTAGGTACATATGTGTCGATATTTGACCATCGATTCGAATGTTTTGCTTTTGTTGTTTATACGAGTATTTTCATGGCTGCCCACATATATTGCGTAGTCTTCAAACGAGATCGCTACGCAATACGGAGGCTTTGAAGGATTACGACGACATTGGATTAATAAAAAAGCGTTATTTTTGTATAGGAGTCTTTAAATAAAACGGTGGGTGGTCGCTGTTTAGGATGTGTGCAAAGTGGCGGGACGCAATAGATTAACTGCGAATAATTCCAGCTAAGCTACATAACAAATCCGTTAAATGTAAGAATCATCATTTTAAATAAACTATTTATTAAATATGTACATATATTTGATTTAATCACGTTTTTGATATATTATAATCGGTTAACGTACAAAATGGAGTATGTACGTACATACGTAGTTATATTGATTCAAAACGTAATGGAAACAAGGTGACAAATCGGCATACAAATAGTGATTTATCTGCCGTGGCGATTTCTGAGAGATAGTTTTTGTTCAGAATACGATAAGTTTCTTAATTGTGTTATTTGATGTATTTCAAGGACTCAAAATATTACATAACAGACCTAACATTATAATTACAAAATTTCTTTAAGAATGAGCTGAAATATATATCTCGATACGATATGCTTTAGCTACGTCAAATATCATCACCAGAGACTCTACGAAAGATCTGTCTGCTAATAAAAAGCAACTTAACAGCATTGCAAATCGTAACGTGTACACGGATTGCTATATAAATATGTATTTTTATTTGTTTGTATAATATGCAAATATACAGTTTTCAATTTGGAACCATTTTATGGTTCCCTAACTAGACATAGACGGGTTTTAATTTTGTCAAGTAATTAAACTGTAGAATATATTGTAACGTAGAGATTAGGTAATTGGTGCTTATGGACCGCTGGTTTACCATCACTAATCGTCCGATCTCGCGTTCGCGCCTAAAAGGACGTATAAACGAGCCGTATGCAGCAACCAATAAGATCTCGCGACCCATAGACCAATGATCTGTGCAGTGCTTCTTTCGGAACTGGCAGGCGACGGATCGAGAACATTATACTATTACTACCACTACTACTGCGTCATTCACCCCGATCCTGGAAACCTTCATACACGTTCACGTTACAATATAAAAAAAAAACTTGAGAACTTACGGCTAACATGACAACAATTTAATCCACTCGAACCGAAATTGAATTTATCGTGATGTACAAAACGCGTCGACTGTACGCGAGGGGGACGAAACGAGAATATACAGTCGTCCCTGTCGAGAATTTCCACTTGTTGCTCGTTGTGGGTACTCTTGGGGGAGGAGAGGGTGGAGATGGTAGCCCCAGAAGGGGAGGACACCCCCTTCCCCGGCGATGCGCCACCCCTCCCACGGGAACACCCCCATCGCCGCGGGTTAGGTCATGGTGACACACATGCGCATCCCAAACTTGCAAGCTTCTACTATGTATTATTGTATCTACTAAACAACCGTTGAGAAGTCGCTGAAAGTAAACAGTCCGCGTGTGTAATAGCAAGCTATAAAAACAATTTATGATCGAATTGCATTGCTTCCCAGTGGCGGATTATTATTTCTGTGATTTCCAAACTGTACGAAAAAGGGATTCGAGTAAATAGTGCGAAGACAGATCACATTAAATCGACACTATATACATATACACACATACATATATGTAATTACAAACCGCAAGCATATATGTACATATGTGTATCTATGCTTGTAGCAATGAACAAATTGAAACTAACCGAATTTGGGAGAGGATGTCGATTTTATTGAAACTGTCACAAAAATTCTTCTTATTTCTCGTTTCGCTCATGTCTAGTCAACTAGGATATGCCACTCCCGGTCATGTACTAGGTTAAATGCAGTATTTAGAGAGGATCCCATCAGTTTATGTTTTATTCTGACCATGTTTAGCTCGCCTTCCTTTTAATGTTTCGGTGACTACCAGCTTCTAGAGACTCTTCACATTTATCCAGGCAATATGGCCAAAGTAGGAAAGAATCCTTTTTCTACGTGTTGTGGAGAGACTCTGAAACTAGCAGTTATTTGTGGATGGAGACATTCGTACGTCTTATAATCCATGGAATGCGCAACATTTGCCTCTACCACCACATTTCAAAAGCATCTACCATATCCCTTTCTCTCAAAGGAATGGAGATCACAAGAGATCGCAACAGACGGATTTTCATCTTCTTAATTACATATATAACAGTTCTTCCATATCATTTTCAGAATAATAATTTTCGATTTCGCTTCCTATTATTTTGCGGATGTCTGATTAGCATCCTCCTTATATTAAGATCAATGCACCTGGGTAAATTAAATCGCTGTTTGCCTCATAGGCTAAGAAGGTATGATTAACTCGAATCTGTCAATAAAGAGGTTTTTGGTTTATCTTTAGACCCAAATGTTTACTCTCTATTTATATTCTACGAAGAAGTTCAGCCATTTCATCCTCATTGTTGGCTATTAGCGTCGTATCCTTCTGCGAATTTTATATTGGAAATCTTTTTGCGGCCTATTGTTATGCTACCTTTCTATATTTCCAGTAATCTTCTCATAATTTGTCACAACAATGAAGTAAGATAAGTTGGCAAACTCTAGCAGGTCTAGAAGATGGTCAATCTGGATCTAATATCCATCCAGATATTGCCAGAAATTTGCAATTGCAACCAATAAAGTCGACCGGTCAAAAATGAAGTTGACCAAAAAAGCCCTCTACATGAGGCCACCATCCCTCCAACCAGGTCAACTAATGATAACTGTTAAAAAGTGTACTTTTCGTTCTATTCAACGATATATGTATAATACGATGGAAGAGGCTTTTACATAGGAGATGATTAAAAGAAGCACTAGCGAATCCAGAAAATGATCTAGGAGATAGATAAGATCTAGTTAAAAGCACTAGGCTAAAATTTGTAAGGACTTATTTTTTTGCATGGTTAAGTGAGAAAGGTTACTTTCATCTTGAATTTAGCTTATTCCATTTTCCTGAAAGAGGCGTAATAAACTCAATTGGGCAATTATGTAAAATTAATATGGGAGGAAATAAAATATAATTATAAAAATCAAAATCTATTGAGAACAATGTATTTAAATATGCAAAAAAAAGTATACATATTATATTAAATTTGTCCAAGGGGGGGGGGGGGGGCATATCGCCCATGGCACCCCTATCGGATTCGCCTATGAAAATAAGTGATCGAATGTTGCCTAAGAGGATGTTGAAGAATACAATAAATAATGGGGCAAAATCGAATGGTGCAGACGAATGTTCTGCAATTTACAAAGAAATTTCAGCAATTTAGTAAATATCGAATAGAAATGCTAATCCATATGGAAAGTTTCCAGACTAAGCAGAGTTTGAGGATCTCTGTTATGTGCGATAGCCAACATTGACATTGTGTTGAATTTGCGGAACGGTATACAATTCGTACGGTATAAGTTAGATTGCAAAATTTTCAACGAGGGAAGTTTGCGAATATTTATTACACACGAAACCGGAAACATGTAAAACAAACTGATGATTACAGAAAAGGTTTGCATATACATATATTATTATTACACACGAAAGGTCTAATAATAATAATAACCTTTAATAATAATAATTTGCATTTTAAAGTATATTTTATTTCGATAATTAGTAAAGTAATTTCATCTTCAATTAAAAAAAATCTCCAAAATTCACACACACACACACACACATTTTTATCATCACCGATCACGTTTTCATGATTTAGATCATGAAAATGTGATCAGTGATCGATTCTGAGTTCAAATCAGTCAGAATCTCGAGTTTAAATTTACGCATGATTACAAAACTTCATCTATTTTTACTACGTAAATAAAGTAATAAGAATTCATAATAGAAGCCTTACTCAAGTCGAATCCAAATTTAGACTAAAGCTTGGAATCGCCACCAAAGAGTGTTGTTTTCACATTTTCCACCAAGGAATTATCCCACACGTGCGATTTTTCACAACACTTCTAAGGACGACACATATATGTATATGTATTTAGATTATGATTCGGCGAATTTCACGTGTTTTTGCTCTGAATCGTACGTAGTACGCCTAAGATCACACATATCATATACCGAATATGTCACAACGTTTACGTATTTAATCTGAAATAATATGCTTCGGCTAGCGTACGAGCCGCACTTCAACACACATTTGAATGATTCATCAAATTCATACAATTAACCCATATACTGCGTGCGGTCAATGACGAGACACTCGAAACAATAGTACCTACTCGCCGTTTATATAAAGTCGAAAATTTAAATACATATGCATTCGCCGAATAGAATCGATGAATAATCGCTGTTGGATGAGCACGTACACGAATACGTAACCACTGAATAATTAATATACGCAACATTTAAACTAAACTAAATTTGGAAAACGTGCGTATAATTTGTATTTTTTCATTCATTATCATTAGCTGTATTGAGGTTAGCGCCGTAGATTTCGTAGCTCGTAGACATCGAATTTCCCAGGTGGTGGGAGGGGTTGGGGTGGTTTGGTTGTATGGCTACAACCTTTCCCTCCCCCCCCCCCACTTCTACCTCTTCTTGTGAGACGCCGTAACCATGGAGACGGTCGGTGACGTATTTTCGACGTTTCTACGCCGTAGAGGCGTACGTACTACGCGGTATTTAAGCCTTGATCTCTGTTACCTAACATTAAAATAAGATAATGGTAATTTTCGGCGAAATTTCGTATCGAAAAAAAATTTAATATCTGATACTAATGTATTATAAATACATCTAATATATAATTTCGAAAGAGACTTTGTAAGCAATGTTGGTTGATAACACCGAAGTTTCTATGACGACGATTCGATATACATACATACATATATATTTTTTTCGATACAAATAAATTTAATAAAAAAACAAACGAATATTTACTATTAGATTCGCCATGTTTAAGCTGTTTATATTACAAATACTGATCGAAGCCGGTTAAAACAACTAGTATACAAATAAAAAGAGAAATAAATATCGATGTCAAAGTTTGGCATGATTTTTTGAGGAATTTCTAAGTTTGTTTACATTTTTATATAGTGATTATTTGCAATGTTTCAACGGGTAAATTTAAAAGATAATAATCATTTTAAATGTCAAATTAAATGAAAATACTCGTCTAAAAGGTCATACTAAAAATCAAATAACATACAAAGCTTTACTTATTAAAATAAATATTAAAATAAAAAAATCAACTGCATACGTAGATTTATTATTCAAAAGTAAAAAAATTCTGTAGGCTTTCTTGTGGTTTATTTTTAAATAGATTTTTTCCAAGATAAATGTAATTCATATGAAATCGTTTCGCTTTATTTTTTTTTTGCTCTTGTGATGCAGAAAAAGCCTTTGGGCCCATCCAATTTTTAAGAGATTTTAAATGAAAAGCTTTTTATATACATACTTACATTTCCATACACGTATATAATTTAATAAAATAACTGATAAAAAACAAATACAAAAAACAAATGAAAACACAAACAATGGAAAATTATACATCGTTAACGCATGTATAATGTAAAACAATATTATTACCGATCAATTATGATGAAATTTATTACCATTGCTAAATTCAAAACAAGCGACAGTAAAAAATATGTACTATAAAATTACTACGACATTATATGTACATATGTACACACATTTAAATAAATACCTATAAAGCACTTCGGAATTTGAAATTTGAACTAGGACTGGCTTACAAAGACTGAAATCAAATATCGAAATTATCGAAAATTGAACCAACAAATATGATAGTTCCAAAATATGAATGAAATATGTCAACTGAAAATACACACAATACGCAGAACGTTTAAAAACTTCTCAGAAAGTGATAATGATGCATAAACATAAGAAGATGAATAACACTAAATAACAATTCATTAAATAATTAATCCATTGAGACATCTATGGATTTCGATTTGTACATAACTTTTACAAATTGTACATACAATAAATACAGAAGATTTGTGACAACAGGAAAGATGATTTTTTGCCAATTTTGAGGAACCGTTTCAACAATGATCAGATAAAATTGGCAAACTCCGATAAGAAACGATTGATTTAGAGTCACAAATACCCGCGAATCTAACCAGCAGTTTAAAGCGGATCGAACCCACTGACCACATGGTGCTAAACATACACGCTACGATTAAGCCACACTACTGGCTATGTAGATGTTCCTCGTCTCAATTCATGGAGCAAAACTAAAGATTGATTGCAAAGCAGTATGATTCTTTTCAATCGAGAACTAATCATTGTGCCACTGCATAGTCCTCCCCCTACCTTAGGATTACCTCAAAAATCCAACATTATTCTTACATATAGCAAATTTTACGTTAAGAAGTTTTACTTCAATACTGTAATAACACGTTGTAGAAGAGTAAAAAGATTGAAAACCGCCGATTTACATTATATGTATGTGTATAGCCCCGCAAGATATGTTTGACTGTACGTACTAGGGTTCGTATAGCACAGTATTGTACGTTTGTATCGGAATCCGATGTTGCGATGGGCAACAGGTGGATTAAGTTGCGCCGAGCAACAAGCCTCGTAAACACGGCCGCCTGTCTGTAAACAGTAACAGTTTACAGCCGAGAAGAACAATCCGCAACCTGTTGCGTCTCCGGGGGAATCCCCCGTTCTACGGCCCTGTCTGGCTACGGTAAACACGGTTACGACACTGCTACGGCCACTTTCGACTCGTCTGTTTTTTGCGGTTTCAATTTATCGCCGTGGGAATTTTGCGGTTTTTTACCGCGGCGGGATTCACGTCGATGTTGTACGATTGTAGAATTGAATCGTCAATTTTTAGCGTTTCAACAAATTCGTATGGATGCAAGTCAAAATTCGAGCCACTGAATTGGACTGGTATATAAATTTTTCAATTACGAAAATTTGTATGGGACATTGAAAATTTTTGCTTTTTATTATTACGAAATTATGTTCACAATACATTTTATATTTATTTTAATAGCTACTGATCTACTGATCATTTTCTATTTTACAATTTTAATTTAATTTGGTTAGTAATTATAGTATTACATTATTCTAATGATAATGTACAGCATAATAGGAAAAAGAACTCAAAAACCTATTTACAATTCTTATATATGCTCATAATATATATGCTCTTCTATTCTTCTATGCTCATAATATAATTCTTATATATGCTCATGATCCTTTCAATACTAATTCCCAAAAATATTCTTATCTGCAGCGCGTTTATCGTATGTTTAACGGAGAGCTGAATGAGGTTGATCTATTTGGTATTTCCCTACATCAATTCAGGTCTAACATCAAGAGAATCTTGACCGTTTGATTCATTTCTTCTCCTATTCTATTTTTCCAATATTTCCAATATTTTTATACTTTAGTTTAGTTATGTAATGTGCTATTTAATCATATTATAGCTTGTATTTACCTTTTTCATTTGTTTTATATTTGTAAATTTCAATTTCTTCTTATATTCTATTTTATAACCTTTTCCAAATATTTTAATACTATAGTTTAATTATGCAATGTTCTACATATTTTGTCATGCCTTTATTCTTTACTTTTTAATTTGTTTTCCTTATATTTATCGTTTTCATTTTTGTAAAAATCTATTATTGGACTCGGATGTTACATATATTATTTATTTACTATTTGTTTTTTTTATACATATCTATGTACATCCTGTCTGTTGATTTTTCAATTAATAAAATAAAATAAAATAAAAAATAAAAAATAATACATCTAATACATAATATTAATTAAAGACTCTCTAAAGTCGATGACCTAAAGCAGATTGTGTTTAGGTAATCTGTGTTTATACCTGAAGGGTATAGACATTTTGTTGTAATCACCGATACTCTTCACAAGTGCGTTAGTATGGTTATTAGTAATATATAATAGTAGTATAGATTAGAGTGATTCTTATATTGTTCTCGTAGATATTTCCAACAGACTGAGGAGGAAATTCTATGAAATAATCACTTCAAACGTTACTAATTAGTTTGTGAACAGTCTCAGTGTTTAAAACAAGTTGTCAATACCCTTCAGGTATAAATGAAAGTTTTCAAAACACTATTTGATTTAGACCGTCAACTTAAAAGAGTCTTTTGAGCTTTTTTCCTATTATTCTGTATGTGCTTACACTAAAATAAGATTATATTATAAATATTAATAATGTGTAAAATAAATAATGATGGCTATTAGATGTATTTTGAGCAGTAAAACGCATTTAAAATGAAAAATATATTCTATGTATGGATATAAGAAGTATAAATTGGACATAAAAGTTTTCACTAATCTGTTTTTTGTATCTAATTTTTAAAAAATGTGTCTGTATTTTATAGATAATTCGAACAACAATACTCTTATGACACTGAAACTGTGAATTGCTTAATGAAATTTTAATAGTAACATTGCAATTTTTTTTTAATTTTTAAGATAACCGGAAGTGTTACCTTACATTAGGTCTCATATTTTTATGATTTAAAAATATGTACATATGTACATATACATATGTATAAGTTTGATAATAAACGTCGCATAGTCATAATTGGTGATGATTTATTAAAATATAATCAATTAATAAGCATAATAATGATAATAAAAAACCACAATAAATATATGTATATATAGGTATAATATATTTTGAATTGGCCTATTCATTTGATATCAAATTGTATTCGATAGCTTTTATAGAAAGTAATACGCTTCATTACAAATATCGTATAAGAAATGACAATTCTAAAAATAATAGTACACAATGAGATAGATTACATCATATATTTAATAAGCCATTCACAACTTTGAAAAATAAATAAAGCTATATAAATAAAGAGACGACTACGCTTCTTGGCCTTCCTTGCAAATCTTTAACACGTGCGTGCAATCAAGATATAAATTTGAATAAAAATATACATAAATAGCAGTTGCATAATTAATAAACTTTAAATTTATGATATTATTCCAAGTGCGAAAAGATAAAAGTATAATAAATATAATTTAAATTTTAAATCATTTATACTATGTATGCATGTCTGTATATAGAGAGATATGAAATACATATATATGTACATATTGGAGTATGATTTAAGAACCGATAAAATTAAGTTACGAATAATTGAATAATATATTAATTCGATACCCCACCTTCACAATAAAGAGCTTGATTTGATATTTTAAATATGTACACGCACGCTATCAAGGAAATCAATATCCGATATATATATATGTACCTAGTTGTATTGTGTTTCAGATTTATCGATAAAATTTGATAGCAACAAAATTGCGCTCGCAAACCGGCTTCTTCGTCCTTCGTAGAGGCGGTTAATAAACCATAGCCATAAAAATGTCATTGTGTCCTTAATAAATTATATCGCTTCCTCCTTCTACGTATCAAAACGAGGTCATTCTTGCACTTGCCGCTCAAATTTGCATCAATTTGTATAACTCGAATAAAGCGTATAACGAACTGAGCACACTTAACTGAAAAAAACTACGATTGATAAAAGTATTTTCAACTAATTCCGGAAAATTATGTATTGGAAATGAAATCGATTACAATGTCATAATTTTCGCCAATAAAAATGTTACGATCGTTTGTGCTTTTATATTAGTATTAAAACGCGTAAAAATGCAAATTCAATCTTTTCCCGATTTATGTAGTACGCAACGGATGAATATTCAAATGAATTTCGTTCTTATTTAAAATATTCAAGAAATTCACCCATCAATTTAATTACATAAATCATTCGTGCATATACATATATACATATTTCTACAACATATTATGCAACGTACACACACAATTGAGAAGAGACCGAAAGATCATCGACCGGTTTATTTGCATACATACATTTGTTATAAATTACATTCAATTATCAAACGAAAAATGTTAAAAGGCGTACAAAAAGTGCAAGATCGAACACTCACAAAACCACGTATGTAATATGCAAATTCACATGGAAATTCACGTGAAAAGAGACTACCGAATAGTACATAGGTAAATGTATACGTGGATAACTAGCGTAATACGGGCACTTTAGTCACTACGCCGAGTCAAATTAATAAGCCTACTTGAAGCCAAATGAATTTACGAGTTCGCATTAATTGGGCAAAATTGGCCTACGTTCTACAAAAAAAAATACAACTGATAATTTTACAATAGGAAAATAGTCCACTATCCAGAATTATATCCGAAAAAAATACACACACACAAATAGGGATAAATTTCGCACAAATGGGAATATTCAACGACAGTGGGATTAGTATGAGAATAATTACATATGTGGGGCACATTAAGCTTTACGACCGAAATAGACCTTGTATTTAATGCTTTTACTCTCGCGACCAGACCCTAATTAATAGAGTAACACATGCGATCGGCAGGGTCAATCGTTAACAGTTGCCAAAAAAGAGCATGCAAATGTTTTTTTTTCTAAATTATTCTACATATGTACATATAAAAAGTTTTCAAATCAAAAGTTTCACTTTGGTTGAAGAAAAAAAGCTGTTTTTCCAGTAATGATTAAGGATCATCGGATGTTAATTAGGGCATATGGTCACTTCAGATGACAAACTGTCTAATTGCTTTATATTTTTCAAGAATTATTATAATTTATAAAATTAAAATGATTATTTAGACTAGAAGGGATCGGTAATATTGATTGTAATAACATCTTCAAATAGCAATTTATGTTTTCTATGAACCGCGAGGACCAAAATATTTACGTTAACTAATAAAAAAAAAATAGAGCACGTGCCAAGGACATGATTAACTTTGATTACGTAAAATAATAGAACGTCGTTTATTATGCTTATGTTATATAAATAAAGGATATTGCCCTGGTCAAAATCTGAGGTCTAATAATGGGTATCAGGACATGTACCCCCCGGACATATACCCCCGGTCAAAACCCTCCTAGACATTAACCGCTCGTACAAAAACCCCCTGAAAAATAATGTATTCTTGAATTATTCGTAATAATATTTTTGAGAAAAGGTAAATACAAGATAAATATTAAAATTTTCTTAAGGCTTAAATGTTCAGTCGTTCTACATAAATATAGTCCTCCAAATAACTTGTGTTAACACAATATATAATAAATAGTCTTAGTAGCTATAAATAAACTTAAAATAAATTAAACCCATTGATAAACTCATCTTATATCATTTGTAAGTGAAAATCACGTTGTCAGGGATATTTAAATATTATTTTAATAATATTTTTTTTTTTTTAAATGTTTTTGTTGAAGTAGAACCCATTTTTGTGAAAAGTAGTTTCATTTAGTGCAGCAAGTTGAATGAAATATGGATAAAGAGAAGCTCAAATTATACTTATGATGGTCTAAAATGACGCATAGAAAGTCGTAAATAAAACAGGTTAACAAGTTAAGGAAAATTTGTGAAGTTGTCGATGAGTGTTCCTCTGAGAAGAAAATAATTACAACACGTTCAAGAGGTATTTATGCATAAGCGGAAAAATTACAATCATTCTAAAGTGAAATTATTCACATTTGAATCGAACATGCGAATATTAATAGTACGAAAATTATTCAAAGAAAAAAACACCAGCTTGTATTTATCAACGGCTACAGAGTAATTAAATTAGCACGTTTACACTGTTTTAAACTGGCGCCTAACAGACTCACAGTTAAAGTGTAAAAGTAATCAAATGGCTAAATATAAGACAATTACAGTGTGTTCAAGCGTTTTGCGGAAGCATGCGAAATTTTTTAATTATTCCTACACCGAAACCTTGACAAAAACAATTACGCATTCACAATTAGATAAAAGGCATTATGCACGATTTTTTTTCTCAGGTATTCATATTAATTGTATAGTATGTATTACTATAATAAAACAAACACCTCAGTATGTGTCTATATAGCCACACAATAGTGCCTTGGTAGAGCTATTGCTTACCAGTAGAGAGGTTGTAGGTTCAAGTTCCGGCCAAATACGCTTCTGGCGAGATCTTGTTGGTTATCAAAAAGTAAACATCGATCGTATTCTGCTAGAAATTTCCGATTTTCTTACTTAATTTTTGTGACGGATCCAATAAATCGGTATCCTCTTCCTCAGTTTCTCGCAAATTCGATTTATTACCATTTTGCAATTGTTGAATCTTATAAAATACTACCTACGTTATGCATTTCTTACAAATTTGCTGTGTATCAAAAAAATTGTTGACTTGAGATGTCTCTATTGTATGTCCTATTGTGTTTGAAAATTTGTTAGAATTTACATATGTACAAACATAATCTAACCTTGCGTTAATTCCCGTCACGGTATATTTTACATACATATGTATGTATGTAATAAAAAAATATAATGGCAAGGGCTAGCAAATATACGTCGAGTTCAACTATTTGAATAGTAAATTATGAATCAATATATTGTTCTAAAAATTCAATATGTATGTATGTAAGTACATAATCAAATTTACATTGGGACTAGCTGAACCCGGCATGCGTTGCAATGACACAATAACGCATGCAATTCCCGTTCCCGTTGCGTTCCCATTCCCGTTCCCGTTTCAAGTGATGGTTGGAGCTCAACTAATGTCTCTTCAAAGCCGTGTCGTCATAAACCAACTGGTAATGTGGTTACCAACGAACACATTTCCTTGACTACAGAATGGCGCTTCAAACTTTAGCGTCGGTAAAATCGTAATTACGAATATTACTATTAAGACGTTTTTTTTCACAGCAAGCTTTCCGGACATGCATAGAACAAATCCTGAAAGTTCCATCGTAATCGGTTGAGTGTTTTTGGAGCCTATACGAGACAGACAGACCTACAAACAGACATTCAATTTTATATATGTACTAGCAGAACCCGGCATGAGTTGCAATGCCACAATAACGCATGCAATTCCCTTTCCCGTTCCCGTTGCGATCCCGTTCCCGTTCTCGTTTTCGTTCCTGTTCCCATTTGTAGGCAGCGAACTCATTTGAAATTATACAATTGTTTTTTTTTATTTTACCCTAACAACTCATTCCCGTTTTTCCCGTTTGCGTGCATACAACAAATCCTGAAAGTTCCATCGTAATCGGTTGATTATTTTAGAAGCCTATATGAGATAGACAGGCAAACATACAAACAGACATTAAATTTTATATGTAGATATAGGTAATATTCAGAGCAATGAACATACACTTGTAAATATATGTATGTAGAAAAAAAAACAGTCATGATATTTAATTGTCTAATTATGACGATCGCTCGTCGAGTGACTGGCTTTAATCATCGTAATGACTCGGTAACAACGTAAGGAGTTGGCCCACTACGACTGTGAGTGTAAAAATTTAAATTAACTCAAAATGAATATGTAGTTGGAGTGTGTAGCTTCGAAATGTATACACGTAGTCCTAATGAATTACAATTTCACGGCGAAAATCTGTAGCAAGGATCAAACAATAATTCGGAATTGAAACGTCACGAACTGGTGAGCAAGTGGGCTGCGAAACAAGGTCGCGCCCTTTTCGCACAAGGTTTTTCCCCGTACTGTTGACGACTTTGATACGTCACGTGTGTACACACTTCGACCGAAACCACGTGGGAATGTGAATAATTTACACGAATTCGCAGATTCATCTAAAAGGCGAGAAACTACAGAAAGCAAGGCGAATGATTCGTATAACACCGTGTAAATGTCTATCGGGTTTCCAGAACATTGAAAATCCACGTGTCCGTGCTAATTTGTTATAATATACATATATACAAGTTTATACAATATACATATATAATATAATACATTTTACCTAATATCCCACAAATGTATCTACTAAATACATTTTTCATGCATGAAACTACATTTTAAATGTTTCATGTATAATATACATACATATGTATATAAAATACATACATATACATACATATTTCGATGGCTTGGTGCATAGATAGTGTATGTCCATTTTTGAATTTGTATCGAATTTTAAGTTCGAGGATAGTTCATCTATCCATTCATTTGCAAAATCATTCAATGATATATCAACGGGCACAGCACTAGTTATTTATTTATTTTTTTAAC
Organism: Arctopsyche grandis; assembly: GCF_051622035.1. NCBI lineage: Eukaryota > Metazoa > Arthropoda > Insecta > Trichoptera > Hydropsychidae > Arctopsyche > Arctopsyche grandis. The sequence goes on from NC_135367.1 coordinate 9,073,207, forward strand.
TTTTAATCATATTATGCATGCACTGTTATTTATTGAGATTAAAATTAAAGCCCCTAGTCAAGCTATAAAAAAGAATTTTCCTCAATTTGAAACCTAGTTTGATCACATTTTTCACTTAAAAAAGGTGGATTCTACAAACTAATTTAATCATTTTTTTTGAATTTGAAAAATCCATATCGTAGTATAAGATTAATAAATTTATAAATTAATTAAAATCGTATACAAGAAAGTGTAAAAGTAATATTAAGTTTATATGAGATGAGAATGAAATAACGTGTATTGATGACCAAAATGAGCAATATGGCAAAGTATGAAAACGATCGGATAAGAGATAAAAATGACCACTGACACGAAAGCCATGTGAAACGTAAAGGAGGTATGTAAAAAGCAACTTTTTTCGTAACGTAAGTTGCGAAGTGGTGGTAGAAAGCCGCGTTTGGATAGCTAGCTGTCATCAGTCCGATTTTGATATAATTTTTAATGAGTTGGTTAAATTATTAATTTAAGTTTGGACCATTGTGGCATTACAGAATCCCTAAAAATTAAATATTAATGATTAAAATCCTATAGAATCGTTACCTAGCCCCAGGACGTCAACAAAGTATGAAAGCGACCTGAAGAGTTAAATTGGTTCAAAATCATATCGCAAATTTTTGGCGGGTAGAAATTTTATTGAAAAAAGAGTGAAACTAAAAAAAAATCTTGTAAAAAATATAAAATTTAATAAGGAAGAGCGGTTTCAAAAAAATATGTGTGTAATTGTAAATGTAAATGTAATTTTTCAGCAATAGTAAAATCACAATATTTATTTATGCATTTGCTTGAGTTTAAGTGTGGACCATTTGGCACGAAAGGGGTCCCTAATGCGCCACAATGGTCGGAAAATGAAGATATATATGTACATATATCCACAGGCAAAAAATATATTTATACATAATCAAAAAAAAAAAAAACAAAAGCAGATAAAGTAAAAATATCAAATAATAAAATATTAAGTAGAGAATATCTTGCATCTACAGCTAGCACCAATATGTATGTACATATATAAGAACCAGCAGCAAATACAAAACATCCCTGTAAGGCCCAAATGGAAGAGGAAAGATCAAAATTTCACTAATACATCACATTCAATTATGAGAATAACGATGAGCGCAGGCTACCAGACAAATAAGACAAATAACAAATCTCCGACAACCTACGCACACTGAGGTGGAAAATATCACATTCAGGCTCAGCAGCAACGATTTCATTGAGAAGTTGGATAGCTCTTAGAATAGGAGCCATTCGATAAAGAACTGTGCGGGCAGGAGGTACATCCATGATGATGTCAAACATGCACATAATTACTAGGGACATAAATTTCCAACTGTTCCAGCAACGACGGGCATGCGAACAAATCGAATCACTCGACATAGCTGTCGTTAGCGGTGCGGGGAGTGCTGAACAGAGCGCGCAAGCGTTTATTTTTCAACGAATTGAACGGAACGGGTTTTAAGCGGATCAAAGCTAAAAAAGTTTCATTCAGCTCTATTTGAGTCTCGATTCTGAACGTTCTTGTGAGCTTTTACAAGATGATCTTAATGCTCTTCATGATTGGTCGTTAACCAACTGTTGGCCTCTTAATGTCTCCAAGTGCAAGGTTATGTGTTACTCCAGATCCAGATCCACCCCCAATCGTACCTTTCCATATCTTGTTGGTAACTTTTTACTGAACTGGATCGATTCAATTGTTGATCTTGGGGTTGCATTCCAGAGTGACCTAAATTTCTCTGTTCATATCGACTCTGTGTGTTCCTCTGCCTCACGAATGCTTGGGTTTGTCTTTCGTAATTCTCGACACTACCATAATCCCGCCGTTTTGAGATTGCTGTACAATGCTCTAGTTAGGAGTATCTTGGAATACACCTCTATGATCTGGAATCCTTACACTAAGTCTCTATCTGTGAAGCTTGAACTTGTCCGAAGACGATTTCTCAGACTGCTTTATAAGGAGCAATATGGGATTTACCCATACTTATTTCCTTCAAAATTCTTCATGGGTATGGTCGGCTACACTTCTCTTGACCACAGGAGGAGTGTTGCCCTCATCAAGTTCTTGTTTTCCATATTTAGAGGCTGTATCTCCAGTCCGTCTATCCTGGCTGAGTTGGGCCTTCATGCTCCAGAGAGTGTGATAGGACCCGCCATCGTCCCCCTTTTTACACTCCTTTGGCTAGAACTGTGGCATTTACATAGTTATTCTTCCATTCCTCGCGGCCTCCGTTTCTTAAATTCACTGGATGGTGCCATTGACATTTGTCACGTCTCTCTTCATTCTCTGCACCACTTCCTAAGTTATGGAGATCGCGACCATTTAGAAAGGTCGAGTTAGTGTTTTTAATTATGATTTTATTATGATTTCATGTTTTATTTAGTTATCCTTTCCTTATTTAATTTGTATAATTGTATATATAATTTGCTTATTTAACTTGTATTTTTTCCTTTTGTGCTTCTTAATCTTTTTAGCACACTCGTCGCTTTGGAGAAATCTGTTAGACGAGTGTGCTTGATTAATTGATTATGTAAAATAAAATAAAATAAAATTTAAAACGAACACAGAGTTTCACGGATTCGAACTAAAAAATAGTAAAAAAAAATGAAAATGAAAACTTCCCAAATACAATCTCAAATACGTTGAACCCTTGCGATAAAGCAGGCACCTGCTGGAGCGGCGTTGCAGATTTTCTCCATCGAATTCCTATCGATTGAGTAAGCGACGCGGTGTGTACGCACGGCGCGTGGAAAATCTCTCGGAGTATTTTCCGGGTGGACCTGTTGCTAGGGGCGGGCGCTTTTCCGGTACACGTGGCTCGCACGTGCGCGCGCTTTCCCTGACGTCACACTGCTCCACGTGTCCCGGAGCGGTCGTTTCGCACCAGCGACCCACTTTCGACCACGAGTGAACCCAACATACGACGTTTGCCTCGCTTTTCGACCGTTCTCTCGACGGCCGGATAGCGTCACTCGACACTCCCCTCGTACACTTTGATATGTACGTGTGTATAATATTACGCATCTACCAGGCGTAATATATCCACGAAAGTATGTATTATGTGATCGATAAGTTTCAGTAATCCTACTCTTACATATTATAAAGTGTGCCTATTTAAATGTATGGAGATTGTATTCATTCCAATCGAGTATACATATACATATATACATATGAATGTATGTATATTGCTTCGTAATACATTACGATGAGATAAATACAACTACTTTTTTTAAATCACTATGCAGCCGTATTTAATTAATTTTACTAAACAACAACACTCAATTTATTTATTTATTAGTGCTGTGTGGAATCCTTTCTATGGCGTATATACATATTATATAATACATGTTGAACCCGGCATGCATTGCAATGCACAATAACGCATGCAATTCCCGTTCCCGTTCCCATTTGTTAGAAAAACGCAGGCAGCGTACACATTTGAAATTATTGCGTTGCAATGATACTCATTCCCGTTTTTCCCGTTTCCGTATCCCGTTTTTGGGCGATTTTTTTTTCAATAATCTTCCCGGACATGCATACAACAAATCCTGAAAGTTCCATCGTAATTGGTTCAGTGGTTTAGGAGCCTATTCGAGACACACAGACAGACAGACATTCATTTTTATATATGTATATAGCAGATTTTTTATTAGTAATACATACGTAAATATATCCCAGAAATAATAATAATAATTTAACTATGGATACCTCACCTCTGTGGAAGATGATGTAAGTTTAATAATGCAATGTTATGGTTACTAATTATAGTTTTGTTATAGTTATAATTTTAGTCGTTACTTTTGTTATTTGTTACACATTAATTAGAAAATTGCTACTAAATAAATAAATAAATAATAAACAAATATCTACCATTATTCAATGGTTTTCTTTTTTATTTATTTTTTTCAATGTTGTTATTAATATTAGAAAAACTTTTGGTGTCAATGTTATATACATAATGCTGTTTGTTTATTTTTTTTCTTTAATAAATAAATAAATATTTTTTTAAAGAATAATTTCAAATTTTTATATGGAAATGAAGAGGTTTTTTTTCAGCTGATTTTATTTTGAAATACGTAAAAATTTAATGCATTAGATTCTTTCCGACGAGGTCAAGAATTCGGAAGTTTTATTTTGACCATGTATGATTTTGTATATAACAAATTATGCTATTTACAAAAAAAACCGGTACATTTTCCGGAAATTGTGTTTCAAAAATACGATTATTATTTCTATAATTGTTGATGTCTACTTATTTATCGATAGCGGGCTCGTTATACATGTACGTACGTGCAAACATATGTTAATATGTATGTAGGTTGTTTGAGCTTTTTTCCTGTATACTTTTTTGTGCTGTATACTATAAGATAACACTATATAAATAACTAAAAAGAAAAATAATGTACCTATACATAATAGATAATGATCATTAAATTTATTGTAAAAATAATATGTGCATACATTTAAAAAAAGTATATATATTAAGGATCAATTCGATTACAAAACCACCAAATTAAACTTCAACGGGAAAAAAAATAATATGAAATAAAATTCAAAAGAATTTATAAATTGAAAAGAGTCGACTGCAGTGCGAATGTTTTTATATTGGTTCCCTTGATTTATTTGCAGTTTTTTAAAAGCTGCCTTAATTCATTGAATCTTGTAAGGTGTACTGAATATATAAATAATAGAAAGCATTTAAAAATCAAAATATTCATATACATAAACAAATACATAAATGGTTGTTTGGGAAAACGTTTGATACAAACTAACCACGATCATATTCACATATTGAAGATATACAAAATTAATATCAATACAAAATTTCAAACGAGTACTATGTAAAGTTAAACTAGTATTATATAAAATTCATAATAACACTTGAAGTTTAAAGTTAGGTTATTGTTGACTGCAGAAACCTTTAAAAGTATGTAGTTTGAAACTCGACTATGTACATGCACATATGTATGTAGATCGCGTAAAATAAAGTCTAGAGTTTGTTATATTATGCCTTAATGAAATAAGAGAAACATTTTAAGTACTAAACACAAGAAAAATATGTAAAACAGGTAAGTTCTTACGCAAAATCTCTAAAAGGTATCTAATTGAACTCTCACTGGAATCAATTTGGACTAGAAGTGTATTGGAACGGTTCACTATATACATATGTATATCAAACGTATGTATCTATCTTAACCTAATTGAAACAAGAGCTGGCACGGCGTAAGTCAATTCAGTGTAATAGTGTCAGTTGATTAACCGTTGTATGTATGTAGTATACTAGACACGTAGTAAAATGCGTATTGCACAACTGGACCGTTTGTAGAGGGACAGAGTGACCAATTACGCGAATTACACGCGATTCAAATACATCATTACTGTCAGCCAGTCATCTCGTCTCTTAAGATCATATGTACATATAAAAAGGTATATATGGGTATACATATATATGTATATATAAGATTAAATTTGAGGATGAGGGTGAAATCACTGGTAAGCTCACGAAACTGTAAGTTAGCATCTACACGATACATGTATATATATATAATTTTAAATAGGTTTGCGAATGTAAACAAAAAATCTAACACGTATCGTTTACGGCCTCCCTTAATATTTACGAGAGATGATAGTTCGGTGAGATATTAGTTTCATATTTTGCGACTTTATATCAGGAATTCGTCGATCTTAATTTGACTTTTCCGCAATCTGATTCTCTGCTTGTGCCGCTTTAGTATCAAATGAGTTTTATTACAATATAAAGGCCAACGTTTGTGCAATTTTGTTGTATGAGTTATAAATTGGCCGAAAAGCTGCAAATGCTGCCAACAAGAAGTGTATTTAGAGATGGTATCCGGTACAGAAAGCGAATGTGTGCGCTTTTCAAAAATGCATTCAAAAGTTTAATTCAATTCAAGGAAAATATAAAAAAAGCAATTTGATGTTTCGGACAACATAGGTATATTCAATCAATAATCTGCAAAATATATATATAGGTATAATATAAAAACTTTTTTGATAGATTTTGAAATCTACTTCGTTAGGTATTTGACGATTTCAAACGTATTGATGAAGTTTTGTATATGTTACAGTCTAAGTGTTCACTTCGGTTCGTTCATGAACATACTAGTTTGTTCATACACGAACGATTGGTTTTTAATTTAAATGCTAATAGTCAAAAGCTATCATCAAATAGACTCACCAGTGTCGTATGAAACTTTTAGCAGTCAAAACTTACGAGCTGTCAAAACCTTTGATATGTCAAAATGGCAATTATTATTTAAAATAAACCATATTACAACTCTACTATCATTTCCGTTTCCAATAATATTAAAAATATTGTACCCAGGGTAAGCATACATATAAACATATGAACATATGTATATAGAGAATGGAACAAACGATTGAGAATACTTAACTGTTTGTGAATGAACAATCTATGTACAAAGTTCATTTGTCAATTTGTTCGTTGGTGTACCCTAAAACTGGCCAGATTGATTCGTATGAACAAACTAGTATGTTCATGGACAAACGAAAAGGGCACTTGGACTGTAACATATGCATACACGAAGCTAATCAGATTTTTTTTACATATAGTCAATGAGGAAGCTCCGTTAGAGAACATTGAATGTTTAGAAATATGATGGATATTGAAAGATTTTATTGGTGCATTTCAAATATCCCTAGAACTGGTTTAAGATTCATATAAAATAAATCCAGATAGGCTGTCAAATTTTTTTTAACTAATTAAAAAATTCAATTAATACGATTTTTAACCACTTCAACGAATGCTTTTAAAAGTTTCATGTAATCGCTTCTAACATTAAATGTAAATGATTCAGTGAATTTCTGACAATCTCGATTTGATATACCAACATACATATCTACTACATACATATGTACTATTTATTTCGAAAACGATTCATTGTATATACTGTATGTACATACATATATGAACCGAAGTACATTGTGATTTTCTTCATATCAGCCTTAATCCATAATTCTCTTCATATCAACGAATGAAAATGATTTTCAAATATTTCTATAGCTTTAATTTTTGTCTCTTTTCTATCTTATTATATTTAGATTAAGATCAAATCGCCATTTTTATTACTAATTTAAAAATTTGGAAAATTATATGTATGTACATCCAACACACCAAAGCATACTATTCTTCACATAAACTGTAAACACTTAAATAGTCATCGAAAGCCATCTGGAAGAGTACTCATTCTAAAATATCGAATTATTATAATCGAATACAAATACGTAAAATAATTTAAAAATATATATAATTACAGGCGCTAACGATGCCCTTTATCGTATGTTAGTTACCAACCGGTGATTTAACCGATACACTTATCAGCAAACAATAGGTTCAGGGTTTATATCCGATAAAGCCTATATGCTTACATACAAACAAACGGTTTGTAACATACATACACGCATTTATACCTACGTGCATTCGATTCAAACAGAGTTTATCTCGCGTGACGCGCTAAGGTTACAATTAACTATTTTTAGAGCTCGTTCAGTAGTTTGGCACTAACTCTACTACGTCTACGAACCGTTCCGTTAAAATTGTACAAAAAAAAAACGGGCGCGGTTCCTGGGGGTTTTCGCCTCTAATAAATTACATGCAGACCTATGTATAATATAATAGATCCACATTATCGTTAGTCGGCTATAAGAAAGTGAACCGACTACTTTCACGGCCATCCTGCGCGTTTCGCGCTCGATTTTGCCACGGCGAAATTAAAGTCGTTTTTAATTTATATGCATGCGTATGTATTTATATGTATGTATGTATTATGTGCGCATGCACTCGCTCTTCTAGATAGTGGCTCTCGGTCATCGTGTTGTGTAGAAAGTGTACTTTTTATAAGAGTCCATTTATGCATGATATCGAAATGTGACTGTTTTACATGCGTTTGCCAATTAATGAAACTTTCAAGAGCAAAAACATCATAATTATATGGTACTTAAATTTTATACTGTATTATAAAAATCTTAGCTTTTTTTAAAGCAGCTATAATAATAGAGTCGAGATGAATTTTTGATGAGTGTTGTATTGTTTTTATTCCCGCAAGAGAATCTACAAGAGTGGTCTTCATTTTGCCAATTTTTTCATTATTTTTTTCAAACAGTCCCATAGTCAACTTCTTATCTTTTAGGGATGTAGTATAAATATGAAAATTTTATCTCAACCCAAAATGAGAGCTATTATTTATTTTTTTAACAAAATACTCTCCTTAAATATATAATTTAATTTTTTTTACGGTCATTCAACATCCCAAAAAGAATATAATTAGAATAAGAGACGTTTCTCAAAACACTTGTTTGAAAATAATACAATCTAAAATTTGATACCAACGACTACTCTGATACCAACATATGAAAATAAATAAAATTTAACGAAATTACAAAAATTTAGGAAAAGACATTTTTCAACCACACAATTACAGACTCATTTTATGATAAATCGAAATCAAGAAATCATGTTTTGTATAATAAATTCACACTTTCGTTCAAGCTTTTATAATAGAGACGGCCCTCAATTGACACGCATACATATGTACATTCGACATATGTATATATATATATGATACGTATAATGTTCCAAGTTTATACACCGTTATCATATTTTTGACAGAATCTTGCAATAAAAAAATTCATACACTTGTCCATATCAAATTTTATCGGGATTAAAACATAACCATCACAGAGAACACATACATACACACATTTGTATATATGTATGTATATGACTGATACAGAAATGCATTGAAATGTGGCACAGCATTTCAGCCTTATCGTATGAAAAAAAAAGCGATCAGAAGTTCATTTAAAAGTAGCATTTCAGACATAGCCGCACGAGACCATTGAGCCACATCTGAAGTATCCAGCGGCGCATGAAAGGATCAATTGATCAGCGTCGCGAAGTGGGTGGCCTCATCACAGATATGCCTGATGGGAATGAGGGGGTTCGAGGGTGTCTGCTACCCTCCCCCCCTCTGTCCTTCAATTAGGGTGACCGACCCCGGAAATTGTGAGGAATCCTCACAAATTGCGGGAATCACCCGCCCTCGGAGCGACAATCAGCCGCTCGGCGGGTGGCTAGCTTTCTCATGAAAACCCACATTCTCAGTACATACTTTAATACAACATCAATTAACTAAATTGTTGTAGTCAATCGAGAAAATCTTGCACTGAAATTAATTCAAGTTAGGTGCATTAGATGCATTTTAAAAACAAAAGCAATCCCTCTTTCAGATGAACTCAAATACACATACATACATATGTACATACGCACAAACTTAAATAATTTAATATTTTTGTAGTATTTACTAAATCATATCATAAGTTAGTATCTACAAATGTTGTTTTTTATTTAATTTCAAGTTTGGACCATTGTGGAATTATAGGAGTCCTTAATGCGTCACAATGGTCGAAAAACTACATAGATGAGAAAAATAAAAAATATGTACACAGACTTAAAATACATTTATACACAATCATAACGTAAAACTTTATCGGTTAGTATAAAAAGGTGCTTACTGTTTATTAATATGATCGTTTTAAGTTCCAAAAGTTAATTAATTTAATTTTGAAAAGCTGTAGTAATATGTAGCTAGCACGCGCCATTCAGTCATATATACATACATATAAATATGAATATACAAAGTACATAAATGCATTCACAGTGGGATACATTGGCGTAATTTACGAGCACGTGGAATGCTTTGGTACAATGGGCAATACGAGAGGTCACAGGTCGACCCGTGGGCCGAGGACATGCGCCCACCGAACGAAATTATGCTAATCACCACTAATTCCATTTGACCAATAATACCAATGAGGCAAAGTGCGTGGAAATGTAGATATACTTGTGCATATGTAGGTATACAGAGAAAAGTAGATTCACTCGAACACTACCTTGGACGGATCGAAACACTACGGAATAGATGAATCGGGCACGATAGGATGATTAAATAAAATGAGCATTCACTTACAGATTTGTCTGTTAGTGAATGACGAATTTCTAGCAATTTTCCTATTGCAGCTGCTTTTCAAAGACTTATCAAACATATACGACTTTCGTTCGCAGCACAATATAATCAATTGGCAAGTCCTAGTTGAAACGATCGTTGTCTTTCAATGACAAAAATTAGTATTAAATAAATAGCGGACTGGATATTATAAAAATAAAATGATAGATATATTTTCATATACTATATTCTCCTCCACATATGTAAATATGATCTGCTGTACAAGACTTGCTTGCCGACAAATCTGTCAATGAATGCTCTCATTTTCTAGAACCATAAAAAGATCTTCCTTATACAATTCTTTACCTATTGATATATACCTATATGTATATAAAACAAAAGTTGGACTATGATACTTTCACTAAGAGATTTGTACTCGTCTTCTGAGAGACGTTTCTTCTGCCGATAAATCTCTTCGTGAATGCCCGCCTTAAGTTAACAGGTAAGAAATTGTATGTATTTAAAAAAAATATGCGAAATTTATTGTGCCGATTTATATACAAATATGCACATATATTTAAAAATTGTGCAACCTTGATGCACTTAATTAACAGTAGGAAATCTCAAAATCAAATATTATGTTGTAATAAGATCCTGTTTAATAAATTAAGCATGTAGATGTTTATCTAATTACATTCCAAAATGAGGTAAAATGCAAATAAACATTCAACAAAGTCGATATTTTTCCTACTGATTTTAAAATACGTGGCATTTCTAAAATGTCAGTCAAATATACTATGTTGCAAATGCAATATAGTAGTAGTATACATATATTTTTTCCCACGCTGTTCGGTCAATAATCGGTCTTGAACAGACGGCAATCCAAGGACTACCCGCTGTTAGAAAGATCCTTTCTTTGGTATGCGACAAAAAAGGATTATGACAAATGGAAACTAGGATCCTTCACGTGAAATATACTGACGATGCAAAAATGTACACATACCTCGATTACAACGTCATTGAAAGAATCGTGGTTTTTTTTTGGGTCAGCAGAAATCCTGCACAATTCCAAAAGTGTATTTCACATTTAAAAAAAACACCCGTCCTCCCCTTTACGGAGCCCTCCTTTAACGGAGTTAAGAAAAAAAAACTCGACATACGGAAAAAAATTGGTCGATGCTTTCTTCGTTTTTAAAAAGAGATAGAAATTTTTATTGAAAATGAACTGGATGAAGACAGAAAATTAAAAACTTCTCGAAAGATTATATTATAAACAGCTTGAAGAGGAAAAGATGCGAAATGCACTTTGGATACATATTTTTTCTTATTCATTCAATCTTATTGACAAAATTTGGTATGGATTTTTCTTAAATCTTCATTATAAATTACACATACATACATATATGCATGTTTTTTTAAAGCTTTTTTTGCTGATACACCTTCTTCTTCTACTCTTCTATGTACTACAAGAAGAATGGCTTTCAATTAAAAAAACCACCAGATTTGGTACACCATCTCATAATTTTTTTCAGATTCCGTCTAAACAGAACCCGAGTAGTTCGTTTACACAATACTATGTAGATAAATTCTTGACGATTCTCAAATATTTCGTTTATGTATGTATATAGTACTTTATCGTCATGAAAGGCAGAAGTACATATTTATACATACATATGTATATATTCGGAATTTCGATTTAGATAAGAAGGAATCTCTTCCCTAAAGCGAAGAATTGATGTATATTTTACTATTTTAAGAAAAACATCAAACTGAAATAATGATCATTCTAAGAAAAAAACGAAAAAAATCACAGACCACTCGTCCCACCTTATCATCAGACAAATCTATACCGTTCGGTGTGTACAAACATATCGGCAAATCAGATAATGACAAGCTGCCAAAAAAAGCAGATAATTTTCCGCACAAGCTTATGCATACATGTAACGAAACGTTCGGACATTACCTGGCCTAAATAATAGGGTATAGATGCAGATGCATCCAATACGGCAAATTTCGCAGCAAAAAAAGGCTTTGTGGTTAGCGAGAAAGGGTGTGTGCATTCTCTCAGGTGAAATGGGTGCACAGGACGCACCTTGCACTTTCTTTTGTGCTGCGAATTAAAAACGGTCACTTCTATTCGGGTTTGAAACTCGATTCGGTACGCGCAGACCGCTTTATGTATCTAAAGTGAATTTACTTACATACATGCGGATCTCACGGCTGAAAATCGACGGGGATATTTGAGAAGTGCAGAGACACTCACCTGTAATAAAAAATTAAACAAATGTTAATGATCAGTTTTCAAATTACCGTCAGCGGGCACGAGCACGAATATCAAGTCGATAAAACTTCGTTATAATTACAAGAGTCGACTTTACGATCGGAGAAATAATGACATTGCAATATGTAGATATCAAATGTGGAACGTTGATATTACGAAAAAATGCCTTGTATAATATGTATAATATTATTATTTACAACGTATAAACAAATCGTAATCGTGTGTAGCATGTCAAAGTAATCGACAAATGTATCAGGAAAAGATCATATGTTTATATGAATATTAATTTTTTTTTTTTTGCAACAGTTGATTAATCACTATTATTGAAAATTTTACACACTTAATTAAACATATTGACTTATGATAGTTTAAAATGCATCATACATGAAATTTTACGATGATTTTAATAAAATATGAAAATATACGCCAATTAGCCGTTTTTTTTTTACATAAATACATATTCTTTATATTATAAAAACGTCAATTTTTATATCCCATGTAGAACTATAAAACATACATCTATCCGAGAGGCTATACAGTAGCTTCTAAAACCAACACCTAAAATTGATACACGCATATTTATGAATTTTTAGCAATTGTACCGGTGACATGTAGTCAATCCTGACTGGCTGTAAAAACACTGACCAACAAAAAAACATTAACGAGCAGAGACAATCCTTACTAAATCTGTGCCACTGAATTCGAGTATGACAATGATTTGAGTTACTATCCTCTCGATTATGAGATGCGTTAAAAAAATGGATTTTTTTAACGCATAGATTTTTGCTTTTGCAGTCTTTAATTTAAAATTTAGTAGCTGTGTCAAAAATTAGTACTGGAATCAACAGTCAGATGTTTATTTTTCTATTGTATTTGTATTATTATCGAATTAATACGTTCAGATAACAAAAAAAAAATATTGGGATAAAAAACAAATCCTTGTAAACGCGATAAAGTGAAAAATTAGCGAAATAAGCTCATTTATTTTCTTTTCTGTTATATTTTTGACCATTGTGCCTTATTAGGAATTCCTGTAATACTACAATGGTCCAAACTTTAAATAAATATTACAGGAAAAAAATGTGTAAGATAAAAATATACAAAGTTAAAGACTACAAAAGCCAAATATCTTTAAAAATGCACATATTTTTAAATTTTCATATCTTATAAACAAGATCAAGCCAGCAAAAATCATTGTCATATTCGAATTCAATCGGCCAAACTTAGTAAAGATTGATAAGTCTCCACTCCGATATGTAAAAAAAACGTGATTTTTTTGTTAATAAGTTTTCGTTATTTGGAACTATCCCAAATAGCCAAATGACCCGATTGACCGGCGTTCAAATTAAGCGAAATCTACTGTATACATATAGTAAATACATACTACCTATATATGTATGTATGTATTTGGGTACTAAAAATAAAAAAAATTGCGTTCTTATTCGTATTATAATATGTATATTGAATATATGAACTTTAAGGTTAAATCAAACTGTCATCGATTAGATTTGATTTTATTTACGAATATAATGTTTGTACTACTTATTCAAACTATGCTTGTGTTCCGTTCCCAATTATTCCTGAATATATTAATGTTATTATTACATTTGGCAAAGGGGGCTTTCGGATGCCATGTCGTCGAAGTCTTGGCGCCTGTTATGTCGAGTGTATTTTTTTCTCTTTTGAAAAGTTGGAAAAAATATGAAGTTTGGTCCGACCCAAGGTGAGATTTTTCCTCGTTTTCGAAGGCGGCGGAGAGGGGGCCGGGGTGGGAGGGGTGAAATGAAAAAAAAATTCAATATCGAAGGCGATGGCCTCCCCCGCAGGCAGCAGCCAACCCTCGCCAGAGCTATGGGCTTTCGTCGGTAGAAATTCAAATAAATCCACAGTGGAAGTTGGACACTGTTGCCAGTGACAAACAACTCAAATAAATCAATCACGCCAACATGGCTTACCGGGGCTAGATTATATATTCTTCCGCCATGTAAGATTGAACAAGTGTTTTTATTCTGCGCCGAGGTGGGGTTGGAGAGCCGGAGAAATATATGAATTATTGTATCCGTGGTTCTGTATGAAACTTGGGGAACGGATTTTGGATTTATGTACGTTCTTCATCTCCTTCCACGTCTTCGTTTTTAACCAGTTTTCTTCCACGAGCTACTGTCCCCTTTGCATAAAGCCTATTTGTTTTCTTTTTCTTTATTAATTCTTATCAAGAAAATGATATTCTTGATAAAAATGAATAAAAAATTCATATGTATGTACGTACGTAGGACGAATATTTTTTATACAACATAAGAATTACTTTTTACAATACACTAGGCACAATGCAAGCATAATATAATATGTATGATTTAATACAAAAAAATCAATATACGTACCTATGTATAATATGTAATAGCTTTTATTGAGAAACGTATTCACAATTTTTTGTTTCTTTTTTTTTTAATTTTTAATGTTTTTTTTATCATTGCGGCACATTAGGGTCTGCTTTTAATTCTACACATGTACAATGATCCGAACTAAATATGTACATAAATAAATAATAGCGGACATAAAAATAAGCACTCATCTTTACACATACATATGTATATATATAGTAGAAGACTAAGAAAATATGATATGAATTGAAATTAAGTAAAAAAAAGTACAGTATCTTAAAGATTTGAAGTTTAGTATGATTTAGTAAAATATTTTAGATCATTTGGGCTAACTTTTTGAACGTTTTTTTTTAATAAATTATATGTATGTTAGTATGTATAGCCAGCAGTATGGCTCGGTGGTTACGTTTATGTTTAGCACAGAGAGGTTATCGGGTTGAATCCCGTGCTAATCTTTAATATTACTTTTCAGACTTTGATATTTGTGACTCGATCGTTTACATTCAGAGTTCATCAATATACATATCTGATGTCATTGTTGAAACGGTTCCTCTATCAATTGACAAAAACAATCCTACCCGCTATGTCACAAATATCTGAATTTGGTTTATGTACAATAAGTAAAAATTATGTCAAAGTCTAAATTCATAGATGTCTCTATGGATTAATTAATCAATTAATTAATTGTTAATTTCGTGTTCTTCAGCCTCTCGAAATACAGCGATTTAATTTTTTAAAAATGCTACAATTTTTTTAATTGTCTAGGAAGGCGCATTGGGTTTACCTGTTAGGCCTTCCTGATATATGTATATCTATGTAAAATAAAATATACGCAGATAACTAATGTATATACATATGTAGATATGAAGGTACAAATTCAGTTAAAATTCGCAAGAAAAGAAACAGGTTTTTGCGAACAATACCACGTTCAATATATTTGTTATTATTAGACTTCTTCAATCGACATGAATTTTTCAGAATAAAGTGAAAGGGTGCTTTCAGTAATATGGGGTGGAAAACTCATATATTATAACGTAAATATGCTTACAGCGAATCGGAAATTGATCCAAATAGATCCTCAAAACCATGTTTTGTTTATGAGACGCGAGTCAATTCAGAAAGCGATCGTATTGCACAATCGAAATATGTGCAAACAGGCAAATTTGACAACAATTCAATAAAATATATAACGCTTATTGGAAATATGCTAAATTGAATCAATTCACTATACACATATCGAAAAATTGCAATAGACATACCTACCTATTTGTATACATTTTAGGATTGTCAAATTTAAATGAAAATCGTTTAGAAAGTATACAAGGAGCAAATATTCGATTTTGCATTGTTTGCACAATGTCTTATAATATATGCAGAAAATAAATATTTGAATTCGTTCAAGGCACAAAAAGTGGGACTTTATAACAATTTACGTCATAGAATTTGGTCTTGACGTCAACTAATCCTTTTTCAACTAATTTACGTTGAAATAGCCTATGCACGTATTTTAATAATATGTATATACGAGGAAAATTCTAAATCGTGAATAAAAAAAAATCACGAGGGTCATCTTATCTCGATGCGCAGGTCACCACGAGTCCAGACGGACCGACAACAAACGCTATATGGCTATATTGTTAAATGTGACAGATGATAATTATTTGTATTAGTTGGATATTAAGTAATTGGTGATTTGGTACATTTTAGTTTTATATTTTTTGATACAAAACTGAATTCCATTTTTCGTGATAACTTGCAACCAAATCTTTACATAATTTGATTAATATGATTAGTAATAATGACCAGCAAGTTTTTTTGAGAAAACTTAAATTTTCGCTTCTTTTAGGGTATAACAAAACAATATTAAATCAAGTTATGGTCCTCGTTGGGCACAATCTAAAAATAGTACAACCGTTTAAGTTTAGTAGCAAGTTTTACGCTTTTCTAAATTTATTCCAAAAAGAAAAATATCAGTGAAATCTTCTTACGATTGCAATAACTAAACACTAAAAATAACTAGGAGACTTCCACTAAGACACTAATGATAAGTAGTCACCGGAGTCTGAGAGGGCCGTGTATTGTTCAAAGGTTGTAAATGCATTGTTAAAGGTTTGCCGAACAATGGATAGCACTGTGACTATCCTACCTCTAATGATAAGAACACATTGGATAGTACGTGCTCGTGGTTTCCAGCTGTGATGGTCATATCTTCATGTCATTGCGAATTCGTTCGATTTTATTATTTCGACTAGTTTCTCATATCCACAAGATCAAGATAACGGTGATCCACAAGCATGGGAATCACCGTTATCGATCACCATCAAACCTATGTCAATATAAGGATAAAATATCACCGAAAACACTCCAGGGAGTGAGTTTTGCCCTGGATCGCGACAGTATAGATTAGGCGTGCTAGCTTTCACAGACATGTGCAAAACTAAAAAAGCACATTCCACAAAACAATTTGTCTGTACCTTTATATTTATAAAAAAATTCTCGGCATAGTTCCTATACAAATAAATTTGAATCAACGTTCCGAATTTTTATCGGCGACTTTACTTCCTAGAAAAATTCACACGCGCGTTTATAAACGCACTAATATAATCGAGGCATATTTTCAAAATGGGTCAATGTTAAACGAAAGCGAAACAATGGCGTGACGTTGTCATATTCACACCTTATTTAAAACATCGCCACACCGAATTAACCTGGTTTACGCAAAATCCACTCAAACGTATATGTAAACGACTATATACATATATAATGACATATCTGAATATATGTACATACTTATCGCAACTAACTACATACAATACGGTAGCCTTTATCGTCGCATGGCTTGAAAAGTTCAAGTGCGACACGTGTACAGATAATAAAATTAAAAAATTTAATTGAATCTAAATTTAAGTATAATATTTATATAAAAAAAAACGAAAACGTTAATAAATAACATTTTAATTTCAGTCTAGTCGACAATATATATTGCGGATGATAATTAAGAGCTACCGATTGAGCGCTTCATAGGTGTATCGAAATATGTGGGCCAACTGGTCAGACTCGGTTTCTACTAGTAATCTGTGCCATGAACCATGGGGAGATAGATAATGTATTCAATTCATGCTTTGGCTCATAATAAATATCACACATAGGATATTTAACTTCATCCAATGTACACAAGAGCAATGGTTCTTAACTTTTGCAGGGCCTCGGAACATTTTTAACGGTATGAAATATTTAAACCCTCCCCCCTCATTTATTTTATAAAATTTATAATCTTGCGGAACATCGGTTCAGAACCACTAATGTACATATTAGAAAAATAAAATCAAAATATTAGCAGGTTAATTCAAAGAATACGTTCAAAATTTCTGGAATACGATTCAAAACAAATCTGCATACTAAATGATAACGAACGATTGGTAATTCCAAGACCAGTTCTAAAAAGAATCGCGACTTTTATTCGCGTTTTTTACTAAGGTCGTTTATGAAGAAAAAAAAAACAACTTAAATACGCAGAAAGCCGTATAAATAATAACAACGCAATTTCATAAAAAAAAAATGTATATGAAAATAGCAACTTGGAAGAATCGTATCTAATTGAAACGTTTCGTAATTTTCACTGAAATGTGCGTCGATTAAAAATGTAAAGAATCTTGAACTGTTATAAATTAAACCAATTCGATTAGACAGTTATTTCCAAGGGCAGCTCCTTTCCCCGATCTGAGGCCAACTCCAATAGTAAACATTGCATATAAAAGTTGCACTCAATCGCTACTTTTTAATTTATTTTAATATGACAAATTGACCGAATACGACGGCGACGACAGCAAACAATAATACAAGCTTAAAACAGCGAGCGAAAAAAATATATATACCTGTTAAAGTAGACTACGAACGAAGCGCGAATTAAATTCTCAATGGAAGTTGTAATTAGCCTCCCCGCAATCTTGAGGCTGATTAATGAATTAATTTCATTAAATGCCGATTAATTTCGAACGAGAGCATATAATCAACAAGGAAAAATATGAATACACATTTTTTTTTTAATTTTGTCGATTCAATCATGCGATCTGAATTTATGCCGAGTTTCAAAGTAAAATTAGCATACTTTAGGATCAAGTTTACCGCGTAATCGGAGCATCCAATCAATAAGACTACCGTGGGACGGTATCGAATCCAACGGAAAAATGGTGTATTAAATTAAAACACACACAAAAGCACACACCAAAAGGTATTTAAAAAGATCCCATTAACAAATTGCTACATTTCTTATTAATTACCTTTGCATTTACAAATACAAATTCGGCTAAATTTAAACATTACATTTTTAGCTCAATTGTATTTAAAAATATTAAGAGACTATAATATTAAGACACTATAAAAAAACATTCAGATAAGAGATAAGAGATATAAAAAATGACTTCTTAAACGAAAACCATGTGAACTGTATAAGAGGTATGTAAAAAGCATTATTTATGTCAATCAATAGTTTTAATGAAGATCAAGAAATCATTAAAGATGACAGTAGTAGTGGAAACCATCTACTTTAATCCCTGAAGAGGCATATTTTTAAAAGATAGGTATATTTTTAAGATTTCCATTCTTGATATTTGCCATAAGACTGCTATTCGTTAGATAAATTGAATCTATGTATGTATTAATCACATTCTAAAATTTAAAAACTCTTTTGGGTTGTATTTGTTAATTAATCAAAAAAAAAAAACCGTTTATGTCTAAAAAAAAAGTATCAGCAGAGATAGAGCATTTTAAAATATAAGCCAAATATAAAGAAGCTTTCATCGTTTTCAAATTTTGACATTCAAATTAGTTTTTCAGTGGAAAGAGCACCGATTTCTAATAGGGATTTTGAAGGATATCGAAATATTTTAACTTGAATAAAAAATTAAGCTTTCAATTCTATCCGGAAACATTTTGAAAGACCCTCATATAAGTATGTACACATATAATATATGAATCGAAACGTTTCAAGTCACACAAATCATATTTGCACATTGCGCTTATTTACTCACAGAGACTGTTCAAGATGATGATAATAACGCGAATTTTTCCCTCCACACACACACACACACACAAGCATACTCTAAAGCAGATATTTACATTCAATAATGAATATATACGTATACGGAGACACGTCACGGTAAATATTTGCGTTAACCTTTAAGCGGCGGTTATCGCGTTAACGCTACCGATCCGATAATGAGAGCGCGCGGACGCGCAGTAATCGCTACGCTAAACGGAAGAGTCAACAAGGCGCCCTGAGAATATGAAAACTTAATATAAATAATGTATGTAGTGGATAATTATATAAACATGAGGTGTGTTGTTGTCGTATGCGGTCTACCGTTGTTTGCCAGAGCCGTATCTGCACGGTCTATTCTCATTCTTATCCAGTAAGATGTAATAACAAAATCAGCAGCAATGTGAATGTGTACATACATATGTATACTCTACATATATTCAACATTTATATAAATGTTGAATATTAAAGACATTATATATATTTTTAAAGACGTTACTAGAAGAATAAGAGATCTAAACAGACTACTAGAAGTTACGATTCATTTGGTAGACTACTCCAAATTTGATCCACTCTATTCGAATAGAAAGATTTTCTAATTTTTTGTAAGAAATATTTTTTTGGAGTCTGATAATATGACATCTCAGATAAGTGTTTTTTTATTTTTTTTATTTTAGTAGGTTGGAACTTTACCCCGGCTCCCCCCCCCTATCGTCGGCCCTGCTTACGCCTATAAAAGTTTACACCTAGAATCATGAGAGATTTTATTTGAAGAGCGACTGAATCAAAATTCTTACGAGGCATACAAATAAAATCATTAAATTCGAATTCTTCGAATAACAAATATCAAATGCAATTTTCGTGGGAAATCTCCATATGACGCACGTGTATGTATACAAATACATACATATAGTGCGACTTTTCAGTGGCCGAATACACTACACACCTCTCAATTATAACACGAGGGTATGATACGCCATCGGCGTTGGTTAGAGCGTAACAGACGACCGTAGTAGTTGGAGTTTGCGTCTCTAGAAGCGATAGTAGCGACACGAGCCGCGCAATCCGCACTACAAGCGCGTGACGTAGAGCGTCACGTGCTTTCTACGAATGCCGAGTTGTGTAACCGATGTTAATTGTCCCGTGTGGTCCGTTTCCTGACCCCGTTTTGCGACAGCTAAAAATGCGCGAAATCATGGTCATCCCGGGCGGGAAAAATCGCCAGTTAATGTAATCAACGTCTGATTATACAATAATGTTGTAAAAAACGTAATGCTTTTTAAATTAGATCTGGAAATAATACACGGAATACAAAGTACATAGAGTGAAATTGCAAGTTCTAAAGAAAATTCTACATACATACATAGAACAATATTTCTAAAAATGTGTACATATGTAAATAGTATGTGGTATTATGTTTAATATTGCTTGATAAAAAATAAAAATAATCGCATTTATATAAAAAAAATCGCAATGAAGTTGTTTTGTATTAATAGATGAATTCATATGGTAGCTTCTAGCAATGATATTATGTCATCACTTTTAATGAAACTGTTTAGATTAAAGTAATAACTGCAAGGTTTATTTTGAATTATTTAAACCAGCGATACATAAACTAACTTAACAAAGGGTCAATTCTAACGTGTGTACACATATACCTATATTTATAATCATATTTAAAAAAAAAAGATCTTTACAAATTCTCATGAAAATCTTCAATGTACATATATCATCATAATCATCAACTAAAGCTTTTCACCATCCACTACTAGATGAAGGCCTCTCCAACAGGCTACGACTCGTCTCTGTTTTGCACAACTCTCATCCATCTCACCCCATACATTTTCCTAATTTCGTCTACCCATCTTCCCTACGGTCTTCCTTTTACCCTTTTGCATTCTCTCGGGTACCATTCTAGCACTTATTTTGTCCATATTTCGCCCACTCTTCCAGCCACGTGGCCCGCCCATTACTATTTCAATATCTTCACTCTATCCACTATATCCACTACCATTGTTATACTTCTCAACCACGTATTCCGTTTCCTGTCGTTCCTCGTTATGCCTAGCGTACAACGTTCCATACTTCTTCGAGTGCATTGGACAATGTATATATGTAAGTAGACCAAAAATATGATGAAAATTATCGAATGATTGTTATTAGCTAATCAATGTTAGCAGTAGAATGATTACAAGGCTTTGTAGCTTTATATTTATACAATTTCTACATTTTTTGACTATTTAATTCTAGCGAACTACCTTACAATAGAACAATTCTACATTTTCTTGATAAATTGTAGTTTATGGGTGTAGATTAAGTACCACTGATTTAAATGAAACTAAATTTTAGTGTTTGTATCTAAGAAGAATTTATACATATTTACATTCACATATATCTAAAAAATAAAATAAAAACAACAATAATAAATTGGGCCCTTCAATGCCCCCAAAGAAAAACACTACACATACTATAGGCATTAATTGAAAATTCAAAAAAAAAAAAAAATGACAATGTAGAAATCACTAAGGTAAAATAATAATATGATAATGTATGTAATCAATATTTATCATAAAAAAGTTAGTATTTATTTATGTAAATAAAAATAATAATTCTGAAAAAATTATACGACATGTGCAGCTTCTAAAATGAAATCTAAACGCGGCGTATTCATTTATTGTACACACAAAGATCAGTGTGTTGAACCAATTAGTCCCGGTAATTACCACTAATGAAAATGACTTTCAATTAGATTCGAATGATTACTCACTAAAAATCAAACCATTACGATGTTGCATTACGCTTTTGTTACAGCATGTACAATGTATGTAATAAACTCTAAGGTGCAGCATTATTATCGGGTTAAGTTTAAACCGTCTGCGAAACTTTGCGACCGTGTAATTTTGCATTAGAAGAATTAAAAAAGTTTTCCACGTAGATAACAATAATTGCGAAGGACAGAAACGGTACGTGTGCACTCCTGCAAATTTGTAAGGATATTGAACTGCACCGCTTGCAATTCGATGCGGCTCGCATTGCATGCATTAACTTTTATTGACGTCAATTGAACCGAAGTGCTGCTGCGAACGAGCTAGCGATTTCAGTGATGTAACCAGAATCTCGACTTTTATTATATCGTTTCAGCGAAAGTTTGCAGACGTCTCTTCGCATATGGAATTCACTAACGTACTATTAAACTGACTGACTTAATTCTTTCTAAATCAACTGGAAATCTTACTAAACACGCAAATTTATATTCGTAAAAAAATATCTTGCAAATGCTTTTGTTTTGTAAAATATGTACTTGCTACATATATATGTACATATCTATGTTCCTATGAAATAAGAAATATGTGGTCTTGCAGTAAAATAAACTCTACATTAGAATACTTCTTGTCTATTGAAGGTGATAAAAGAGAATTTGCTGGAAATAAATATCAATGGCGATATTTCTGTATAAGTATATAGAACTATTATACATACATACATACATATATCAACAAGTTAAAGACGATAGTTTAAACCAGATGAAGAACCATTAATAGAAACATATGTAGTTCTTCGTCAAAAAAATTAATGAATTTGTATATATGTACATACATACATACATACATATGTACATATATCGTACGATGTTTGATATCATCATTCATACAATTGTAGCATGACTTAATTCAATAGTGTGAACTGCCTGTAGATCACTACACCAACTAATTATTGTCACAAAGCGTCGTTCGTCTTCTATTATTCAACTAGGCTTCGGAAAGGAATTGATATTCGAATTAAAATAAAGTTATATGTTACATATAAATAAATATAACGTAAGGTAATTTATAGGCGCGCGCACGTATTAATCGTAAAAAGTTGAGTGCGCGCATTACAAGCTCGCCAATCCAACCCGTTCTAAATGATGAATGAATGTGCGTGGCTTCGTGGATTTGTGTACGCTCCCGCGCATGCTTAGGCGCATCTGACGCTGACGTCACTCGGCACTCAATATCAGGAGCACATGTCAGACGTTCCACACCCCCCCCCCATTTCCCCGCGTCTCCTCAACACGATTGGTCTTCACGCCACATCCCTATGCATAGCGTATACTTCTGGTATTCTAAAATTAGTTTTTTTGAAATCTTCATACTTGTCCACACGTCCACCACATAAATACCCACATACATCCGTTTTATGCGTCCGTTTTTATATACAAGTACTACTAGCTGTATTACCCGACTTCGCTCGGTATTTGTAATATAATCCGCTTAAACATGAATAATCTAATATTAATACATTTTATTAAATTTATTTGAATAGTTTTATTTTATATAAATTTATTTTAATACTCATTTGTTTTTTTTTATTAAATTGACTGTCATGAACAAACAAACATATATTGTACATAGTAAGTCTCTTATAAAAAATTATATGTACGCCCCCGGCGTCTGCGCCCCCTAGGGCTCCACCCTCGGCGTCTGAGCCCCCCAGGGGGCGGAGTCTTAGGGATTTGCTCCCTAGGGCTCCGCCCCCGGCGTCTGCGCCCTCTAGAGCTTCGCCCTCGGTGCCTACGCCCCCGGGAACTTCGAATTATTTGTTCGATGACGTCAACGAACGAAGGATACATACATACATACAAAGTCTCGTTCCAAATTATATATTAGATGATACAAGTATTATAGCTTTGTGTTAGATACTCTCAAATATACCGCGACTTTTGAATTCGACACATTTCCAAGTTGCATCTACGATCTACCGCTAATATGCCTCCTTAGGAATATATGTACGTAGATCTACATTAGGAATATATGTATGTACATCATAATTTGTTCGAATTATTGTATCTTTTTTTCAATAAAATATATAGCCACAGCCGATGGTATAAAACTGGCGATATCCTTGACAAGGTGAGTTGGAGCCGGGTCTTCCTGGGTCTTCTCGAAGCCAAAACGAGTTTGACGCGCTTGAGGTCAAACTTTTGATATCTCGAGAATCGTACGGCGATCCGGTGTGTCGGGGCCAGATACCCAACTTCGACTTCCGTACGTCAATTGACGAAGACGCACCAGTCGAACAGCTTTTTTTCATTTTTTTTATTCTCCTACGTCGATTTCAATAATTCATCGACGGGTCCCGCTCTATCTATGCCACACGGGTAAGTTATGAAAAATGTATGTATTTAAATACACCTTTTTGGTCACGAAATCTGTCGCAGAACTCCGAGTCCTGGTAGGTAGTATCATATATATGCACATAAAAGGGCGATGACAGCAAACAAAAACAGTATCAAGTGGTCTACAATATCCATCACCCAATCATGAGAATCAATATATCATAAAGAATACCTTTAATATACTATCGAATTAGGAATTATTAATTTTTCGTACACTTTTTCGCATCTACATATAATACGCGATTCCTCAGAACACAACTGACCGAAAGGAATACTGCAAAGTTAAATAATAATTTTAAATAATGCAAATTTTTAGCAATTTGCTATTTAATAAATAAATAAATAAAGACGAAATACGAAAATACGAAATTAAATAAAGCGCTATACGAAAATCTGGACATGTTTTAATATATGAAAATCTTAACATGGACACATTTTCAGAGATAATATGCAAAAATTTTAGAAACATTATTACTAGCGAAAGTGTCGGTTCATAAATTTTATTATTTGGCAATTTTAGTCCTTATCTGTAGATACAATTACTTTATAAGTAAATTTCAGCAATTCAATTAATTAGTGCAAGGTGTTGTGAAATTTCTTCAAATCACCTTACAATATGTTAAAAATAAAAAAAACTGAAATGAACCTTCTCATTATAAATATGTCTTCTATTAAAAGTCTTCCGATTTATAAACAAATTCGAAACTATTCATAAGTTGTACGAAAAGTATGCAAAAAAATGTGGTCTCTCTAATGAAAATACTATATTTAAGTGAATTGTAAATACAAGCTTATTAACTATAATTATATGTGGGTATGTACTCATTAAAAAAAACTAGGCAATATTAACCCATTACTGGTATTACGAGTAATGACCATGGTTAATAACCAATTTCGACAGTTTGTAAATAAAATCTTCATATTAGCCTTGCCTAACTTTAAAATGCATCATCAAATTAATAAATCAACCACCTCGCTCGGTACTCATAAACACTTGAAATTTAAACCCAAATCAGTCAACGTACCAGCACGAAACAGAACGAACGATATTCCGATCGCTCTTAATTGGATTACCGTATCTTAATTACACCTCTCAACTCTCACGTGTATCGCAGAGTTTCGTTTTAAAAATACGATAAGCACGGATAGAGAGATAAAACAAACGGCATCACAAGAACGTAATTACATATCATCTTTCTAAACACAAACAAGAACTTGCACATTTGTATGATACTACATACATAACAGTTCTTGGAAAACGATAGGCTAATTAGTATAGTACCTCTCAAGATGCAGCACTTTGACGATGCTTTTTTTTAGTATTTCGCATTCTTCTATGCATTTCTAGAAGTTGTCGAACCCAGAGGTGATTTTTGGCACTTCAATGGCGTACCATCAAACGGAAAAGCAGTATTGCTGGCCATGTTGCTGGCACTCAACGGCCTTGGCGTGACGTCACGCGCAGAGTACACGCGGCAACAACGGACTACTCCCACTTATTATATATTATTATAACATAACCCTTAATGCGTCATTACTGATAATGACTCTGACAGGTAATACGAATAACGAGGAGCTTATTGCAAGCCGATAGTTATAATTAAATTTCAAATTTTCAAGAAAAAAAAAAACAAGTGTAAAAGGTAAAGCAATTAGCTAAAACTGAACTATTACTCAAATTGAGACATAAGCAATCGATTAATTAAAAAAAACAGCTAAATATTTGATAATACACAATAAAATAGATAAAAAAAGCTATTAAACTTTATCATTGATAAAAGTTTCTCAACTTAGCAGCTGATCAACTCATCGATCTCTTGAGCTTGATTTTCATAGAGATGAAGATGTTCTGAATATGTGAATATATTCATGATTGATAGAGCACATTTGTAAATGGAACAATAGAAAGAGGCCAAAGGATGCAACGCTGAAATGATTAAAATAATCTCTCTATATAATTGTGATCTTCCTTGAACCGCAGACCAAACATAATTGAGGAAAATAAGAAGAGGTCAGTAATGAACCACTTAACAAGTTTCATCATTAAATATTTGCTCGTTTTTAGATTTTTAGTCAATTAATATCATTTATTACGAGCTGAAGATTAATATTTGATGAATTTTCATTATTGTGTAATTTAAATGTTTGACATTTTAACCCTTTTTATGTATTTCAACACGCAAGTGGTATTATATGTAGACTTCTCTTCACATTTGCGAGATAATTAAATCAGTGATTTGAGATAAACACACAGTTTATAAAAATAAACTGTCGCAATAGTACATATCAATTCTATGAAAATGAATCAATATCCGGTTATTAGGCTGACTTTCATACACCCATTTTCCGAGACTCGAATATGCAATTATAAATTTACCTTCAATATGTGCAGTGTTTAACCGTACCATCTGCAATCGTTTACACGCGCTCTTACGATCTGCTCAAAAGAGTCTTATCAAACGAGAAAAAGTAGGTTCCGAAAAACCGAGAGTCGGCGCCACATGGAAACCGGCTCACCTCGAGAGTATTTAGTATGCATTCGAGAATCGATATAAAATTCAGGTTTTAGTACAATTATGGGGAATCGTATTAAAGGTCAAGCGAGCATAATGATGATCACCATTCAAAGAAAATTAAATAATGATAATTCCACGAAATATACACATACATATGTATGTATATCATTAAGCAGTGAGCAATCAATCCGGTCCAATTTTTCAACGATGCGTTTTGACATCTCCATAGAGCCTTCATGGGGTGGAAATGAGCGCTCAAAGTGTCGTTAAAACCCACTATAAACGGACGTCGTTAAACGGCGCGTAAAAGTCGTACTTGCCCCGTAAAAGTGCCAAGTGGAAGACAGGGGCTGAAGGCGGGAAATAAGTAGCGATTTTAGAGGCGTTTAATGACACAATAAAGTGCTCAAGTCGTTGTGTAGTTTGTAATTCGGCAATTGAAGAACGGTTGCACTTTTGCATTCGCAACACATATACATATGTAATATATGCAAGATTTTCTGAAAAAGTCAATTTTCCAACTTTCACTGCCCGAGCGATTTTCCAACTTTCGATTCCGAGCCTTCAGCAACGTGAGAACAAATCAAAGCGAGACAAATTTATATGTTTTAAAATGCTATACATTTTTTTAGGCTGTCTTGCTTATTTTTCAATACAATTTTAGTATGATTTGATAGAATGAAGACTCTGAAAACATACGATCTTGTATAACGATAGCTTTATGCATACTGTTGGTTTTCTCTAAATAAATTTAGAAATACCTATGGGCAAATTTTGATTAAAATCTCAGAAAAGGTACCGAGAGTTTTCTATAATATTATACGATGAGTGAATTTGGAAATGATTTGGTAGGTATGGAGAATATTTCAAGGTGCTAATCTACATATTATACATATAATATAAGTGCAATATCTTGATGTTTTTGTTAGAAATTATATCTTCGAACACTATTTTCTTTCGGAAGAATTTGAATCCTAAGCAGGGATATTAAGAGATTGATTTGAACTGAGTTATCGTTGTAGCAATTTTACTATCGTATGATATCTAATTTTTTAAAGCTTATGTATGTATGTATATATATAAAAGGCGAATAATCTTGACTGAAACTGATCTTAAATTTAAAACTTGTAATGTGAAAGTTGAAAAAATATGCGATCAAAATTTGGAATATCGAAGTGTGAAAGCGAGTGCATATAATATAAGTTATACGCATTAGGAATTCCTGTAATGCTACAACGGTCCAAACTTTAAATAAATAAATAAATAATAAATAAGTACATATATATAAAAATTTATATATATATATATGTATATATATATATGTATATATATATATATATTTATATATATATATATATATATATATATATATATATATATATATATATATATATATATATATATATATATATATATATATATATATATATATATATATATATATATATTTATATATATATGTATATAATTTTAGAGTTATGTCAATAAGTATGTATTTAATTAAAATATAAGTTGTATTAAAATTATCTAAAATTATATGTATAAATAAATAAATAAACAAGATTAAACTATATAAAATCACAACTGTATGTATAATTAATTAATAGTTTTCATTGCGCAGTATTTCAAACCTTATATGCTAATTTCTAAACAATTTACGATTCTAAAATAATTTTTTGGCACAAAAATGAAAAATAAAGTGCACTTACTTCCCCATACAAAAATAGATTCAATGAAAAAAAGTGAAATCGAATATAAAAATGTCATCAAACAACGTTCATGAACATGACCCGCGACGTACGCACATAAATATTCATCATTTCAAGGTAACAATGATGGCCGAAAAAAAACGTTCAAATTTAACGGCGAAAATCAAAATTGCAAGATAATCAGCACGAATGAAAAATGTGAAAATCAAACGCAAAGCGCACTGAACCGATATCGATTCGTGTATATTATTGCAGATTCCTCATTACCGAAGATATTCGTGCGTTAAACGACTATACCCATGTGTAGAGATTCGCAAATTGAATTCTAATCAAGAAAAAAATCGATAATTACCATCCAGAGGGCTTAGAATAAGATGAGCTGAAGGTCAAAGCGACATCACATGATGGCTGTATCTTTAGGATTTTATTTGCTTATCAATTGGAGAGCGTTATCAGTGCGGGAAGATAACGTGTGTCAACAAATACTTAGTGTACGTAAAAAGCTCCGAGATCACGGGTCAATGCTTCTATGTGCAAATTAATCCACATATAATTGCATAAAGATGCAAACAAGCGCATCGTTTCAATATAATATTGACGTTTAAAAATCGTAAAATATAATATGTACATACATACATATATACGAATATTTTTCGGATAATAAAGATTCAGAGTTGACAAATAACAATAAAGCACGAACGTGTATATTAATTATGTATATTGGCGTCGACGTAGAAAAATAAAAATCAAATGAGAGGAAAATTAAATTGAAAATGAAGGACGTGAATGGAGGCGTAATAGACACATTTCGAAAATTAATATTAAATTATCAAAAAAAATGTGCCATTTTCGATATAAAAATTTTTATATAATATAGATATACCTATATATGTTTTTGTATGATCTTCAACGTAAAGATAGTTAACACAGTAACATATACCATTTAAAAAAAAAAAATAATAATAAATAACATATGCGTAATTTTTTAGTATGATTTGGATTAATTTTGTCTCACTGGGTACTAATTTGATAGCAAAATCCATATTATTTTTATTTATTTATATACAATAATAATTTATTTAAAACCGTATTTTATTTGAGTAAGTATGGCAAGGGTAGTTGTCATAGTGGAGAGAGTGAAGAAATTCAAATGACAATGGGCGGGTCACGTGGCTAAAAGAATAGACGGGAGATGGACAAGATAAGTGCTGGAATGGTACCCGAGAGAGTGTAAAAGGCCACATGGAAGATGGGTGGATGAAATTTGAAAATTCGGCGGGGTGAGATGGGTGAGAGCGTGTGGGAGAGGCCTTCATCCAGCAGTGGATGGTGAATGGTTGTAAATGATGACGATGATGGTGTAATAGTTTGTTTACAAACATATTTTATTTAAAGTGTAACTTTCAAGCAAGTCTTTAGATGGTTTTCCTACGATAATGATATGTATTTAATTTACACTTTTAGTTTTCAAATAAAATTCCTTCTGTTTCTTTATCCAAAACATTTAATAGCACTGATTTGATAATTCGATTCAGTGCTATTAAATTCGTTCTATGAAGATATGTACAGTGTTTGATGTAAATAATGCACAATAAACTTTAGCGGCTACATTTCATTGCCGGATTCGCACTCACTGTACCCGAATCCTACATATATACATAATACAAAAATAGATAGTTGCTATATTACTAATATTACATTATCACGTCAATAAGTATAATTAAACAGTTAACAATCAATCAGTTGCCATGCCGTCAGTGTTATCTACTACAAAACGCACATCCAAACACTGCACACACTTCAACACACATACATATATATCATACATAGATATTGTACTACACTGAACCACATAAAATTAAAATAGTATTACATCTTTTCATTGACCGAAGTGAATTCCCACGCTGTGTTTAAACTTAGTACTACATTTGCAGGACTCCATACATTTTGATCATAGGGCAGTTCTACGTCAAAATCATCAGCGATATCCGAGCGTTAATATCGAGCTGGGGTACGGTGCGTTATCACAACGTTGCGATATCAAATCTGGTGCCGGCATTTTTTGACACAGATTGAGGTCAAATGGATATCAGAGTGTTGGAGCATAATTATCTGACGGTTGGAGATGGAGACGCGAGAGGTGCGACGTCCGTGGCCTTCGTTGTAAACGTGGCAGCTCGTTGTATTGGTATATTTATATACAGAGAGTGAGAGAGAGAGAGATATGTATGTATATAGTTAGGTATACATATATAATATGTACGTGGAAATAAATCAAATTAATTTATACTTAATTGCGAAAACGATACGCTACGCAATGGGCAAGGTAAGCGACAATTGACTCTTTATAATACATATGTATGTATATTTGCATGATAAAATGATAAATTAGAAGAGTGCGAGAGTGGTGCAAGTATTTTATATATCACGCTATCGTAATGATATTATTTTTTTTAATGTTAAACGATTTTTTTAATATAATTATGTATTTTTTTTAATTATATGCACATAATACATTGGAGCTATGATTGTATGAAATAAAAAAAAATCAAATGATACTTCCGGTTGATAAATTCCTGTCATTGCGTTATCAACTGTGTCATCTGACATGAACCTTATTGTATACTAGTGTAAGGCCCGTTGATTTCAACGGGTGGTTTCGAAAAGAAATTGAAACTCGAATAAAAATGAAGTTAAAGATATGGAATCGACTGGTTTCGGAAAGACAAAGGCACAAAAAAATGAAAATTATGAAAAAAATGAAAAATATGAAAATAATGAAAAAAATGAAAAATATGAAAAAAATGAAAAAACTGAAAAAACTAAAAAAAACTGAAAATAATGAAAAATATGAAAAAAAAAATTTGTTCCCCATACTGGTCGAAAGTCGATTGTCGACGAAAGCCGAAGATACGCGAATGATTGGTTCCCAATACTTCTAAAGGATAATCGAATATTAAGAAATTTTAGAGCGTTTTTTCTGTCGAGGCCGTAGTCTAATGGCTAGCGTACCTGTTCTGGGCGAGGGGGCCTGAGTTCGATTCCGTGATTTGGAATTAATTTTATTTTTCAAATATCGCTAAAATATAAATTAATTTCAATAATTTCAATTAAAAATATATATTTAATTGTTTTATATGAAAAGAAAAAAAATGGTTCAAAACCTCGCTAAATAAAATTATTATAATTACGTATTTTTATATGGCGAGAAGGAATATTTCAATTAATGTTTAAAAAAAAAGGCGAAATGAAGAATTGGATTTGGCGTGATGCACGTGACCATTAGCTCAATTTAGACCCATATTCAGGCTATTTGGGGTGATCGGTTCGAGTCGCGACAAAGTCGTCTCGTCGAAAAATGAATTTATCGATTTTTATCGATTCATTCATTATGTTCGGCGAGAGCTAGGACACACACACACACACAAACACAGATTACCGTCTTTATATATATGATGGAACATATGTATGTACAATGGACATAAATAGCTTCATTTATAAAGCT
This sequence comes from Arctopsyche grandis, assembly GCF_051622035.1. Lineage (NCBI taxonomy): Eukaryota > Metazoa > Arthropoda > Insecta > Trichoptera > Hydropsychidae > Arctopsyche > Arctopsyche grandis. The sequence goes on from NC_135367.1 coordinate 9,105,812, forward strand.
TTCCGAATATAAGTAAATACCACTTCCGATTGGTGAAATTATTATTTATTTATTTTTACACATACACACACGCACGCACATACACACACAGTGAAAACATGAAAAAAAAATGTTTCTTCAGTGGCCGAACTAAGCAATTACTTTATAATTTTCAAGAAATTCTTTTTTAAACAAAAGAACGATAATATTATATCGTAGAGATTAGATGATTGGTGCTCGTCGACCACTGGTTTACTATCGCTGATCACCTGATCCAGCGTTCGCGCCATAAAGGCCTCGACGTATGAATGAGCGTATACCACAGCCAATAAGGACTAGCGACTAATCGACCAATGACCTCGTTGTGTTAACAGTGTCCGCTGTGTATAAATACTAGGCGGTTTTGATCCGTGTTTCATTCGGAGCTGGCAGGCCGACGGATCAAGACCAATAAACTACCTCTACCACACTGTACGTCTTTCACTCCAATCTTGGAAACCTCTCACACGTCTACGCTACAATATTGATTGTAATATTATTAATATCAAATAAATAGACATCTAAAATTAGAGTTGAGTATTTTCTATGAATTGCGAGGACTAAAATTCTCCCTCTGACAAATTATAAGAAATAGTACAAGTACCTACCTACATATGTATATACAATACGCCAAGGACATGTTTACGTTGATAGTAAAAGAAGACAACGTTTTTTTCATTATATTTCCGCGAACTTTTAGATATTATTTTCATTTACATAATGCGTTACCAATACGGCCCATTGGCAACTGCTTCACCCCAAATGGATATCGCTCTTGTCAAAATCTGAGGTCTATATTATCAAAACTAAGTTTTTGAAATATTTTTAAGACGAGTCCGGAATATGTTATTTGAAATCAAATGTAATAAAATGCTATGATTATTTTTTCCCTGACCTCTTCCTCTTATATATGTATGTATGCAGTTAAGTTTCAAGTAAAAATTTTATATAAAAATTGTAATAAATTCATTTTTCATATTAATACTCTAGAAAAAAAACTCCAAATAAGAAAAATTAATACTCAAAATAGACAAATTGCAAAAAATTAAATCAAATTATTTTTTGCCTAAATTAATAATATTAAAAAAACACAAATGCACCATTTTATCAATACAATTTAATCTGTTATTGATTGGTATTTAAAAATAATTGACACAAAGAATTTTTTTACTGTCAAAATTGATATGGAATATGAACTAGTTACTATCTTCTTCGAGCTAGTTATTATCGTATATTGAATGAACCCGGTCATTACAGCCAAAAAGAATCAACTCACTGTTAAACATTAAAAATGATTTTTAAAGTTGCCTTTGAAACACATCGAGAGGAAACCCACTTTCAAAAACAGAACTTTCCATCCAGTAAGAATAGACAGATGAACCGAAAGTAGCTGAAAACCAATCAATACAATCAGAGATCAAAAACATCAATTCTGCACCACAATCATCGAGTACACCACTGTTCAATCATTCGATAACTGATACATCTACTACACACGACATCCATCAGTAACACGATTGTCCCGCGATACAGACAATGTCTCACGATACGACAACCGAATGATAAGATTGCCAATGGGTAGAACAATGGGATAACTGATTTTTAAATACAAACATCATTGATACATTCAATAAAACTGACCGAACTTCACCGAAGACAATCGACAATCAAACTATATGTAATATATATATATATATATATATATATATATATATGTAATATTATAATTCAAATCAGCTTCAAGTGATTCGATACCAAGTCTACATATGTATGTTTGCAGAATGTTACATTACAGCGTAATCGTGTATATATTACATACAGTGTATTCCCAATAGGTGTTAATGGTATCGAACCAGATGCCACGTCTATAGCAATATACCTGTGCTATAAATTTTACGTTGTATTTACATATGTATATGGTTGAGAATAAATGTGCGTATTTAATACACACGCAATCTCACTGATAAATATCTGTTGATTTTACACATTGGTACTGATGATTGGATTGGCTCGTTATGTGGACAAAGTTGCTTATCGGAAGGTGTATAATTTTATGTGTATTCATCATAGCGATACAAATTGTTAAAATCACCATTCATTAAGTGGATTGAACACGATATGAGTAGATAGTCAAGTTGAAAGTTGAACTTTCACACACACAGACAAGTTGCTATGCAAATTTAATCGTCTTCCAATACGTGATTATAAGTTGGTGAGAAACTGCACTTTAATCACTTGCATGTGACGTCACTTCAGTTCAGCGGCTTGCGTCAAATAGATCGCGCGTGATCTTGACAGCTTGATGGCTAATGTCATAATTATAAACGGATAATTCATAATGTTTATAATTTATTTTGCTTTAAGATTGAATTCAAGGTTGAATAGCCTGCGACCTACACCACGCATAGTTGACCCTCTGTTAGGCCAGTAGAATTCTGCAGTTTTGAAAGTGAAACTTTCTTTAGGCACGGTAGAATGAATTGCTTTTATGCAGCTGAACTGTTTACGAAACTTTGCAATGTTGAATTATTGCACAAAAAGTTGCCTCATAGTCCCACATCCCCTTCCCCTCCATGTTAAGCTTTGAAACATTATACGAAACCAAAATGAGATGTTGGGAAGGTGAACTTCTTGTGAACATCCTACTTGACAATAACTTTGAAAACCTCACATGCTTTCAAATAGACTTTGCATTAATAAGTTTCGCTTATGTAGTGTGTAGTGTAGAATACATGTATTTTATTTTTCTGAACTCTAAGAGCCCAATAAAGAATGTTTAAGGCGTAGGATGTTCGCTAGTGAGTTCACCCTTTAAAAGGAAACCACAGGCAAGGCAATTTATCGCCGGTAATCTGGCAACCTATCTCCCAGAAGATTGCTGACTAATCCGCAACTACTAATCTTTCAACTGATAAGGTTTTTATTCACAATACAATACAATCGTTCCGATGATCCGAGCAAAAATCTTGTCCATATTTAGAATTTTTCTCATATATTCACAAATATACACATATGTTCATATAATATGAAACGACAAAGCATCTATGATCACATAAAATTTTGTTGATGTGATCATAAAATTGCAAAAGAATCTTTGCTCGACAAAATATTCTGAGAAAAACTAAGAAAAACCCTGTAAAAGGAGCGGGAAATCAATCGCTCGTAAGATTTCCTGCTACGATACTTATCGCAGCAAGCAACGGACAGGGTCAACTAAGCGCATTACATATGGGCGCGAGACAATTGGGCGCAAGCTAGCCTCCACTTAAGTTTGTGGTCTCTTACTAAGTGACCAAGACTTATTTATTTATATTTGATTTATTTTTATAATATACATTATATAAATGGATAGATAATAATAATAACAAAATAATGACCAATGTGACCTGATAGGTTGCCCCAATGCGTCACACCAGTCTAACAAAAAAAAAAACAAACAATAAAATATTGGCAACCATTCATCTTGTTCAAATAGACTCGTGTTGAATCTCATGAAACTGACCAGTTCATCAACAGACAATCAAACAGGTCCAAATTTTCATCCATCATATTAAGGAACCGGATAGCCTTTACAAGAGGCGAGTTATAGAAAGCAGACGTTTTCGCAGCAATAGGTTGGAAAAGTAAACGATGACGCAACGCTCTACCGCATTCAAGCGCCCAAAATTTAAGTTACGATAAAATCGAAGCGTTGTCAATACTTCCCTTTAATACCCCAAAGAAGTGTTTGAAAATAATGGAGAGTTTTTAAAGGAAAGGGGAGTCAAGTCAAGGTACAAGAAAACAATCAGATAGGTTCCAGTTGTTTAATGCTGCTCTTTTGGTGGTAGCCAGGTTCCGAATGAATCACAGTTCGAGAGCACCCATATTTATAAATATTGGGCGCTCATTGCATACAGGTATTAGCGCGGTTTTATTGGTCAATGATTCGGGTTCTCTGAGTGTACGATGAGTGCTGCACACTGATTGGGCGGCGTGCACAGATCGTCCTATCATTACGCAACAATAGCATAATTATTCTCGAAGATAGTGAGTCAAAGCCTCGAACACATTGTAAAAAGGCGGTGGGAAATAAATAGGGGTAATATTTATATTTCCTTATATAAAGTTATCGAAGAAATATATATTCATATTTTATTTATCTCCAAATATACGTAATGCAGCATCAAATTGTATGTATTCACGATCAAAGCCAAAACATTCATCAATAGCAACAGAAATAACTTTCGCGAGAAGCCCCTTGTACACGTGCCTTAAAAATGCGAGAGAGAGAGAGAGGGGTGGGGGGGGGGATTCAGTACGCTGCGCTTAACAGTTTGTGTGAGATTGACATCCGCCTTAGAATTGTAACTTAAAACACACATTTTAGACTGGACGCCTGGCGTCCAGCACAGTGGCTAGCGGATTTTTCCAGCACAGTAAGGCAATTCAGACAATTTCGCAAGCATACGCGAGCGACCAAAGCTGAACGTTACACCATTACACCGATGGCGCTGAAATTCTCTGCATCAAAGTTTCTTTCTACGGACTAAACTTTGAGGAGCGCTCATTGCCAATGAGTCTTACGACGCAATACACACCATCACGGACACACACTAAACGAGTGCACTCGCTCGGTCGAAATGATTGGCCAAAAAGTCGACACACAACGCAAAAAACGTTGGTCGCGCGCGCGTCGCTCGGAATGCGATACGTCGACCCGACAAGAGCGGAAAAAACCGGTTCGCTTATCCAACCCGAGATCCGAGACCGAGAACGACCACTCATTACCGAGAAAGAGAAAAGTAATTATCGACACATTTTCCGAAAAAATGTACGTACACACACACACACACACACACACACACACATACACACACACCTATTGAACCTGTGCCACCGTTCGAGTAAGCCAGTTACAAACACGTGTGTGTATGTGTGTGTGTGTGTGTGAGATGTAAACATTGTCGGTACGTTTGCTCTGAAGCTGAAGGCGAATAACAACAATCGGTCGAGCCCCCGACACACCTTCCTACATTTCGCGTTACGTCAAATGAATCAATTTCGAAAAACAAACAAGCGACAGCCAACTGAACGCACGCCAGCCACGACACCGCTTCCTAATCTGTGGGTCGCGTTTGATATTATCTCCGACTCTATGTAAAAATAAAACCTGTAATTGCACCCGATTCCTCAAATTCGTTTCTTCTTTAGTGGAACTGTCAAAAATATACGCCGATGAGAAAAGTTTAATAGCTTGTAGCACCTCCTGTGGTTTTTACTAGCCTCTTACTTCGCTTTCGATTTTTACTTTATTTCGTCTGATTTCGTGTGACGAAATTTGCGTTCTTATCCGATCGTTTTCAAACTTTACCATTTTGCTCGGTTTGGTCGTCAATATATGTGGAAATCAAATCCGCCATTACGATGGTGAAAAATAATCGTAATGGACAAGTTTGAAAATACTCCATTATCGTTCTCGGTGATGTCTATTTGCCGTATTTACCCACGTTGCCGGATTTATCCACACTGTTTCGATCGTTTTTTTTTTCCTTTTTCGCCACCTTCTCGCTGTCAGATTTTAATTTTTTAAACTTTTTCTTTTTTCACTCTATATTTTTTAGAACACATCGTATAGCTCACTAATTGTTTACCAATAGACAGGTCGTGGATTAAAATTCTAGCCGGAATTGAAAATTTTATTAGATTTTGTCGATGATTTCGAATAAATCAACAAAATCAACGCTGTTAGTGGCAAGCCTGAACAGAATAGTCCTTTGAAATGTAGTATTACCGGAGAATGTTTTAATTTTTATTCAATCAATCAATCTATGTACCTACACGTAATTACAGATCGCTCCAATGCGACGAGTGTACTATATACACAGATCAAGAAATACACCAAATTATATACATAATTCGAAATTATACATGACATATATGGTCAAACATAGCAAAGTGCATTGCAAACATCGTATACAATACGATCAACAAACATTTATACAACAATACGATTTTATACAGCAATCATCTACAGAGACGTCTATGGAGAGAAACCCGGCGAGCCTTGAGATTATATAACATAATAATTAAGATTTTGCGATAGAAATGGGTAGAGAAAGCCAATATTGCAGGAATCGTTTGAATGAAAATCAGAAAAATTGGTAAACTCTTATAGGAAACAATCACAAACCAAGGTCTGGCCAGCAGCAACCAGTGTGACTCGAACTCATAACCACACTGACCATTACAAGAAATGCTAGTCACTAGTCCATGCTGCTGGTTAAAGATCTCATGGAAGGAGCATGTGAGGAACGAAACGGTCCTCCAGCTTCTACATAAAATTTTCTATCGTTGACCGAACCGCGCAAAATAGCAAAATTTCAAACCTATCGGAAGAATGTAGGAATATTGCCTGAACCATTAGCAAAGTGAAACATATAAAAGCCTTGTTAAAAGAGAGAGCTTCTTGAAACAGTAAAGCGCCGTAAGATGGAATATTTTGGCTACGTTATTCGCGGCCCCAAATATCGCCTTCTACAAACAATCATGGAGGGGAAAATAGAAGACAAGCCGTGGCTTGGGAGAAAGAAGCTCTCTTGGCTCCGGAACATCAAGTCACGGATGGGACTCTACCCACGGGCCATAAACGATGTCTGCCCATAGTAGTGGCCTACGTCCGAATATGGAGTCGGAATTATAAGAAGAAGAAGAAGAACCAATTCAAACGTATCATGTTGGAGTTTGTCGATTTATCTAAATTAATAGTTGTGACGGATCCAATAAAATCAGCATCCCCTCCCTCTCGTATGTATGGTGGTGATATACAAGCAATTCCATAAATATGCCCGATGATATTTCAACGAGTGGTTTGGGAAAGGAATTTATAAATGAGCCATATCCTAGGCTATCGTCGCTAGCGGTTTCAGCATACACAGATTTTGCTCAATTCACGTCACCCTTACGCATCGTCCCCACCCCCACGCTGTCCCTTATTCCATCCCCGCACGATCTCCCGGCTATCCACGTAGAAATGAGCATGTTCTTTCGTGTATGTGCATTCTTGTCAGTGTTTGCGACACGGTCCCCTACATTCTTATGAATTTTAACATTTATTTTTTGAAATCTCCATACATATCCAAACAGGGATTAAAAAGATAAGGATTTTTAAGACAAGGATAGAAATTTTCAAAAAGGGTGATATGTTTATATACATATAACGGGCTAACCACCTAGTAATATAAAAATATATGTATGTCAAATTGAATATATGTATATAATTATCGCACTCGGTTCTGCGTCGCATCTACATTATGTATGAATGAGTCACCTGGTCTCGTCCTACCTCAAAGTATTTGTTTTAGATAATATCTAATCGACGCACTTACCATTCGCTACCGGGGCCACGTGTGAAATGGGTATAATTAAGGCGCGTTTATAATTTGGGATGTAGTCTGAGATTGATGGATAGATATGTAGATTTTTTGCGGCATGAAGTTGCACTGGTCTATACCTATATACGTATGTATGTATTATACAGCCTTTTGATGCGCACTAAATGATATGGAATTTTAGTCCAGAGCTGCGGAGTCGGATCCAAAGTCGTAGAGTCATGTTATTTTTGGCTGGAGACGGAGTCGTTAAAAATTCGAGCGACTCCAACTCACTTACATATACATAAGAGACATCCTGCATTAATACTACAGCGAAAAATAGCATTTCTTAAAACGGAGTCGTAGTCGCATTTTTTTAAAGCATCTATAGCCCTGAATTAATAATGAATATTATTACGTAAACTAATAATGTGAAGTTGAGTAGGCGCTGATGAATATCATTACAATGTGTAATTAGCTTGTAATACATATAATTTGTTACATACTTAGTTGGCGTGTTATTATAAAATTTTTGTTATTGGTTTTTTTTAGTAAACACTATCATTAAACATCTTGAATTAACGCTATGTAAAATTTTGACGCTAACGCTATATAAAATTTTACAGGGGAATGAAATGTAAGCGACATATATTTTTTTTAATATTTTTTACATCATATAATTGGAATGGTTTGTATGTCCAAATATGTACAATGTGAATAATTAATTTTGTAAAGCTAGGTAGACACTGACGACTTAAATTACATTGTGTAATTAGCTTGTAATACATGCCATTTGTTACGCACTGATAACATACCGTATTGGCGTATGTACCTACTATTGTATGAAGACGCACAAAATTATCTTTTTTTGAACAAAAATTATAGTTCATAATATACACACATTGTTTGACAGAAAATTGCCTACTCCAAGATTTTCCATACGTTTCCTTCTAAAAGGGAAAGAAGTTCAAAAATATATTTTTGGTCTGTAGGTACATTAGTCACATACATACATAATATACACTACATATATTCATAAACCAATGATCTGATGATTTGGTAAATTTAGACGAGTTTAATAATCATATAATTGGCCTGTAATACAACTGCTTATCACACACTAATATTGAAGTTAGAATAGAATGGTCATCTTCATAGTTTTAAATTCCTTTCTAGACGGGAAAGAAACAACGAAGGGTAATTTGTTAATTTGTTAAAGAAAAATATTGGGTAGAACTATTTAAATAAAAATTCCATCAATCTAGATATCAAATCCAGCTCTACGTACTTATAGCCATCAAAAAATCGAAAATATATACACATTAGATCGCATCGGGTGTATTCAATGTACATATATGTTTATGTAATAATCCTTGAACTATGTAACACATCTAACAAAAAAACATTGTACTCATATATATAAAAACATTGTACTCATATATATAAAAACATTGTACTGATATATAAAAATAGATTTGTCTATTAAATATAATATTATAATATGTACAAACGTTTACAGACATAATGACAGATGGTTTTGCGAGTTATTTTTATTATTTTATTTTACATAAATATATACCAGAAAGGCCTAACAGATAAACTCCGATGCGCCTTCCTGGCCAATTACAAACATTGCAGCATTTTTATAACATAAATCGCTGAATTTCGAGAAATCGAAACTAACTATTAATAAATCCATAGAGACATCTATTGATTTAGACTTGTAGATACATTTTACTGTACATAAATCAAATTCAGATAGTGGCGACATAGGGGGTAGGATGGTTTTTACCAATTTCGATGGAGGAACCGTTTCAACAATGAAATCAGATAAATTGCCAAATTCCGATAGGAAACGATCGACTTGGAGTCACAAATATCCAAGTCTGACCAGCAGCATTAAAGATTAGCACGGAATTGAACCCGGCAACCTCTCGGTGCTTAAAATTCATTCAAGTCATTCTCACTTGCCTGCAAGAAAGTGAAATTTTATTTGTGACAAAAAACACACATATGTTCTGTTTTATCGAAAATCAGATTTTTACTGGTACAATTAAAAATGAGCAAAGCACAAGTTTATATGTTCAGACACTATTTTTCGTCCCATTTCTAATTATTTTCATTACATTTTTGTATCGCAATACATACATAGTATATGTATGTACATACATATATCGTAAGGATTAAAAAACAATATTGCGCATTTTTAAAATAAACCGACTTCAAGAAAATTTAAAATCAAAAATTTTGATATTTATAAATGGATATTGCGCTCGTCTGCACAACGACAGATAAGATACGTCGTTTATTTGCCATAAGCTGACACGCATTTTTGTACGGACGATTTATGATGTAAATTGCGATACTAAAAAATCGATACCACTATCGGTTATCACGATCAAGATACGAATCCAAAATAAACTAAAAAATAATATAAAAAAAAAATTAAATCGAACCTCGGCATACTTTCATTTGTAGGCACAATCTAAAAGATAATTATTCAGTGGTTGAATCGACACATTACGATATTGTAATATTACGCTGATGCGTAAATTGTATATATGTATGTATAGTAGATTAAATTATTATATCTACTCTCCTTCTTATACAAACACAAAAACATCCGACACGCGGCAAATATCCGATGGCACCTTCAATGAATGAATGTGCAAAGAAAATTTACTACGACAAAAAAACACGAGCGTCAAATTGTTCTAATTGTGAGAACGACCCACACTAAATATTTTCCATTTATCTAATCGCAAAGATGAAAGGCTAATGAACGAAACACTTTGTTCTAGAATATCCTGTAATATTATATTGATGTAAACGTTGCAAGAAAAATTTGCAAACACAAATACTTAACACAGTCCCTTCGATGTGTGAATTACATACATATGTGCATATTATATGTGTACTGAGCGCACATAAGGTGGGCCATTAATAATGATAGGATTTGAATTATTCATGAATTTTACACCGATCAAAAAAATTTAAAGCTTATCCTGGTAAAACAAACTTGAATTCTTGGATATATTTTTAATATACATAATATATTATAAAATAAAGTGATACGACCTAAAGTAACAAATCATTCAATCCATCAGTCATTTGCGACAAACTTAAAATGTAGCAAAATGTTTGTAAACATTTCTACAAGAAGCTTTCAATAAAAATGCTATTATATTTCCTCTGTATTCATTCTAACATATTCTACTAATATGATATTGCAAAATGACTATGTAATACATTTATAGATAACATTCCTTCAAAACATTTGAAAATTTCATCTGAAAAATCACAAAGTTTAATTGTAACGTGACGTTTGCTTGAACACTTTAAAATATTTAATATGTAAATGTATAATAACTAAATCTAAAAATGAAAAATAATCAATGTGATCTATACGAATGTCTAAAGATTCAATGGCTTTAAATCTTTAGACTTTCATGACATTGAAACGTTTCATAACAAAATCTTCAACAACATAAGTCCATTATCAATGGTACAGTTCAAAAGTAAACAACGAAGCAAACGATTCCATTACGTATACATACATATGTACATATATCTCACCCTATAATAAAACGTAGTTGTTGAACATAATATCGAGTTAAACAACGTATCATCAGCAATGCGAAAAACAAACAAACGTACAAAGAGCATAATACGACAATAAACGGGAAAATATCAAATACCTATACATATAAGTCACGAAAGGAAAACAACTTCCGTAAAACATTATTTAATTCACCATTCAGGGCCATTCAGTGGCATGGTGTAAAATTTCCGATTTTCCACCACAATAAATAATTAGAGTAAATAATATACATATTATATAATATAATATCAAAAAAGTGACCAAAAAAAAAAGGTGCGAAACAAAAAACACACATACAAATGTATGTATGTATACGTAATGTCGAAAGATGGTCAAACAAACATGACGATATTATATTAAAATGAAACTTTTCATACGAATTTAATTCCCGCACATCGAAACATCAACAACAACAACTAGGTATATAATACATCAAAAACAAAAGCAAAATTTATGTACATTGTATTTAAACACACGTGTACTACATAAGAAAAATTGATGCAAAATTAACCAACGAAGGATCTAGAATAATGGCAATTTCAGCTTAATCTTAATAATACATACAAAATAATATGGAAATATTCGCGTTTGAGAGTTTCAATCGACCAACAAAAACACATAATGTAAAACATGTTGAAACATATAATTCAACCAAGTGTCGATTAACGTACGTACATTACATATAAGAAGAGCACTTGTGTTTGAATTAGCATGAGCGGCACTAAACGTCTGTTTAACTTGGCCATAATAAATCAATCTTGACACGTGAGAAAAATTCATCACATACTACTTATCGTGGCGAAAATGTGTGCAAGTTATATTTTAGCAACGTGGTATGGTTCCCAACCTTTTTCAGCTCGCATACCCTTTTCATGAATTCTTCGATACGGATACAGAGCGACACACGTATCTGAGATTAATTCGAATCATATTACGTGAAACTGAATTGTAAATCTACGAGCATTGTACATACATTCATTGAACACTTGATGTATCAGATACAGATACACACACACACACACACGTGTTGCAAAAAGTGTTCATACATATTTCAAAGTGTATCGCAATGGAAAATATCAAAGAAGTTATGACACTATTTAGGAATAAGAAGCTGTTATATGCAAATATTTGATAAAATACAAAAACAAACAGAATGCAACGACGAGTGACGTAACACAGTTGTTATTTGAGCTGAAGAGATGCACATTTATAATTTAGCAAGTCCATAAAGTTAATAAGACAACTCGACGAAGTGAAGGCGAGAATCACATGCTCCGAGTGAAAACGTCAAAAAGTAAATATTGACATAACTAAGGTCACATTGCACTCGTTTACTATAACGCAAACAAGCAATGCACAAATACTTTGCGAATATTCTAAAGCATCGACTGTAGAGCTATTCATAATTGTTTGAATAATTCGACGATATATATTATACCTTTATAGTCTCGGCTATATTTTCGACGTATATTATACACATAATGCGTTCTGAAGGGCGCTCGGATGGCCCGTTAAAGAAAACTGTGTATCAAACGAAAAGAAGTGTTTCGCAAGTCGAGTGGTAGCTATAAAAGATTTTTTCTCCAGTCATTGTGTGAAGAATTGAAGAACTTCTAAGCTGGAATATATCAGAAACATTCGCGTACAAACCCCACTTTTAAAATACGTAATGACGCTATAATAAAATGATTCGAGATAACCTCGCGTTAATTTGTCGACAATGTTTTCGTATCGATATTGTTGTTATTATATTTTAATAAGTTTATCTGCATGTTTGTACTATGTGTTCACTGGAAATATTCTCTAAATTTTACCCACACAGAAATAAACAGTCAAATCAGCAAAATTCAACAACTTTTCCATCTCAGATTAAAGTTACAACACACAAATATTATATGGTGTATTAAATTTTCACAATCTTACACTTCTTATCTAATCTACACTTCTTACAAATTAAACTATTAATGTGATTCAATGTGTTGAAAGCTCATATAACGTGATGATCACTTGCTTCTTTGGCGACGGCGATACGAATATCTTACGCTTTTTGACAAGATTTAAAAAAAAATTCCAATTCAGTTCCAAAAAAAATCATACAAGGTGATAGCGAAATCTGCAGGTTGCTAGAAAATTTTCCAAATTAAGAAGAGTCGATATTTCGAAATCTACCATAATCTGATGGAAACTTGGACTGTTACCTTATATGCAAGAAGAATGTAATGAAAATATATGTATATTGCTATCGAAATCGATCATGCATAATTAAATAAGTTGTATAAATACTTAAAGTACTAAGTACATCCTTTAATTTCAACACAGAAAGCCATACAAAACATCTGCAAATACTCCGTATAAATATGTATATAAAATGTGTGTATGTTTGTATTGAGATAAAGAAAAAAGCTATACATATATATTTATATATAATTTAAGCAAAACATATGTATATAAAGCTTCTTAAGTTGATAATTAACGGCTTTAGATGTGAACGTGTAATAACTAATACACGTGTTAAGGTCATTATCAAAATTTATCGTACCTCGACACATAAATTATTATAATTCAGAAAAGCGATTGCATCAAGCTTACACGAGCTGCAAAAAAAAAGACAAAAACAAAAAAGCACGGCCAATAAACGCGTGTTTTATAATTTTCAACTTGAAAAACTGTTCAAAAGCTTGAAGAGAGAAATAGACGTTTTTTCAGTGACAGAAAAGACGGCATAAATTTCATTTGCAAAAAGAATAAAAGTGAAATTGCGGGTTGACAAAATTTCTGAAAATAGAGACTGAGGTCAACATACGCTAAAGTTTATTTTGTATTATTTAGATTTTTTTCACCCCATTCCTATTGCCACAAATTAACAAGTATAATAATAACAAACAAACACAAAAGTCACAGCACGGAAATAGACCGAGTAAGAGCAAATATTCGCCTTCTAATTTTAAAATATAAAGATGCTTACACCAAAATTAAACTCAAATATGTAAGTTTAACTTGTATAATAACAAAAAAAAATCGGTCGTGCTTTCGAACGTCGTCAAAATAATTCACACTGAAATATAATATAATGAATTTCAATGCCAGAAAATAGTATAATATATAAATCAACACACTCGTGCAGTTAAATATATGTAATATAAATATATCGAAATAGGCGCCATATAAACCGACTATACCGTATTCTTTGGTATTTGATCCGGTTCCAAAAAATATATATAGGACACAACTGACATAAATTACAATCATATTTAGTAATTTAATTTGATTTTTCGAGAGGAATCGATGAAAAAAAGCCATACGAAAAATTAATAAAATGCACAGCCCACATTAGAATGGTCATGAATGTACTCACTTAAGGCTTCATGAATGTACTTAGAGCATCCCCAACTTCATCATACTATTTTACATTACAAAATTTCACAAGTTTTCATGTACATATACTATTAACCAAAGAAAAAAAAATATATATATATATGTACATATAATATGCAGGGTTTCTGTTCATGTCGACCCGGGACCGAAATTCCTGATAATTCAGGAAATTTTTAATGTCCCGTGTCCCGGGAGATCTAATCTCGAATCCCGGGAAAATTATTTCAATCAAAACGTTCTTTATATGTTATAGTAAAGGCGAATGTATATCCTAGGATGAAACAATTATGAAGCGAGTGTATCCTTCTTGTATTGACGATTCCACAATGGAAGAAATACTTTTAGATTCTAATGAAGATGAGACAATGTGTGTTTGACGAAGAATGAAAAATTAAATAAACTAAAAGAGTTGTGCCGAATCTAGAAATAGGTTCTGACTTCGAATCAGTAAAAATCTCGAGTTTGAATTTTCGTATGATCACAAAACCTCATATATTGTCACTACGTATGTACATACATAGATAAAGTAAAAATAAAAAAAAAATGTAAATATCAACAAATGTTAGGTTTGACACGCAAAAACCATGTAAATAAGTATGTATGTATATGCAAAACACACATACATATAGCTGTGCAAATTCGTACACGTGTGCCCCACATCTGATGTAACATTTCCCCAATGTTGGCACGCGAAAAATTAATTATTTACGAAAAAAGTAAAAATCTTCAATTAACTTAATTAATGCACGCAACAAGTGAAATATAAACGTACACATTATTATGTAGGCATTGTGGTGGGGAGGAGGGGCAGCCATGGTGGCATGCTCGATTTAATTTCGTGCGCCATTGATTCCGAAATCGAGAAGGTAAAGTAATTAATGACCATTAATCAGCGCGCGACTACAAGGTGTTGCTTTCTCGCGGGAGAGCTCAAATCCCAGTAATTAACTCCGACCGATCAGTTACGCCGATCAAAAATCACCCATCACACCCCCCCCCCCCACCCTTCCTCTCGTTGTACCCTTTCAGAAGACATTTTCCGACCCCTCCCTCGGCGGAGATAATTCGCTGAGGATAAATTGCACGACTCGGCTGCAATGAAACGGATAAGGTCTCGGCGAGATGGGAATCTATTACCTTGTCCCTTGTCGTCTGATAGACTGGAGTACACAGAAGACTCAATAGTCAGATGCAATTAGTGCTAGTAGCAATTGAGATCTATTTATTTTATTTTTGTATACTCATTGTATAGATATACACATACATGCCGTAATGAAAAGACGTAGATAATATATCTACAAGACTTTTGAAAATAAATTATAACATTACTATACGACTATTGGTGCTCTGATTATCCTCGAAAAATACAATAAATGAGGAAATACAATAAATCGTACGCCATGCACGTGCTCGTAGCTCCCAGCTGGGAATGGCGTTCTTATTATTTCAACAAGTTTCTCCTATATTTTTTCAAATATGGAAATCACCGTTGTAGATCACTGTCAAATTGATGTCAATATAAGGATAAAATATCATCGAAAACACTCTAGGGGGTGATTTTTGGTCTGTGTGCCATAGCATAGATCGGGTGTGCTGATGTTTTTTTTAACATATGCAAAACTATCTTAAATAAATTTTAAAAAATATATCGACCTACATATACATATGTACATATGTGTCTGCGCCTTAACATACTAAACCCATAAAAATCAACACCGGATACAAAACAGTCAAAAATTTTCATGAACACGATACGTTATCCATCGATACAAAATTAGACTGTGATACTTTTACTGAATGACTCGGTTTTATTGAAAACTGAAACAATAATTTTTTTTTAATAATGTAAAGACCAATCTAATGTATATTTTACGTCTTTCCAGAACAATAATTGTATGTAAAATAGTCCAATTAATCAGGACAGTGCTTTAAAAACTGTCATAAACTGAATATGATAATTCTTTATAATTTAATTGCTGTTGACTATCTTTAAATTGTAAGTAAGTGCCTTCAGATTTTATTGCCATTTAAACGGGTGATTTTGGAAAGGAATCGAATTTAAAATTTAGGTCATAATTTATAACTTATATTAACTACATTTGCAAATAAAAGACAGTTGTGCCATGTTAAAATATGTACAAAAATTTGAAAAATTGCATGAATACATACAATACATTAGCTTAGTATAATAGCGCTAGTTAAATAAAGTAAATTGTATCACATCGTAAGCTACGAAAATCACTACGAAATCTACGAAACATCACTACGAAACTATTAGCTAAATAATAAAAAAATTAAACTAATATAATGACTGATTATGTGTTGAAATGGCTTGTGTATGTACATACATATACATATACATACAGATATGCAAATTTTCCACGTGCGCTCGTAATAAAACCAGCTTATAAAATTACAGTACGTATCTATCTAGTATAGTTGATACGTACTGTATATCTCATAGTTGAAAGCACTGTTTGTAAACAAAATATGCATACTATAACAATTTGATTGGCATACGAGCGGCCGCCTTCCGGTCTAGGAAAACGGCACATCGGAAAATGCCAAATCGAGACGAACGAGACACATTTTCGCGTCCGCATTCGCAATTCGCAGTTCTGAGGAGAGAAGAAAAAAAAACGGCGTGTAAATACGAACATGGCGTAATTCGTCGCTCGAGCATAGTGAAAATTAGATCAAGGGCGCCCCCCCCCCCCCCCCCATTGGAAAACCTTGACGTCGTTTTTGATGCGTTGCCATGGATTCAGCAGCTAAAGCCCATAAATATACACCCAATTTACACACACTCATTCTCGGTATGAGTTGTATCCTGTTTATTGCCTCTTTTTATTCCCCCCCCCCCTTGCTCCCATCCTGCCTTGCCACCCTTCAAAATTTGCTACCACCTCTTCCGTCAATTTATATTATGACCGCGTTCGTTTCCGGAAAATGGGAAAACTTCTCATACGAAAAGGAAAGCTTTTCAAGTGGGCGACGTAAGAATTTAATTTTTTTCAATATAAATATATATATATATATATATATATATATATATATATATATATATATATATATATATATACATATATATAGAAGGTATATATATATATATATATATATATATATATATAGATATATATATATATATATATATATATATATATATATATATATATATATATATATATACATATATATATAGAAGGTGTATATATATATATATATATATATATATATATATATATATATATATATATATATATATATATATATATATATATATATATATATATATATATATATATATATATATATATATATATATATATATATATATATACCTTCATCTATCAATTTATACATAAATGGATGTTTACACGATCGTTTTTCCGCTATACAAGCCCACAGTTTATTGCATATGTGAGACTACATTTCTATTATGAAATCTATTATGTATAGGTACATACATACATTAATACATGTGTACTATTTTATACTTCAACTCAGACCCTAGATGGGTTTTGGAAAGCTCACAAATAAAAACGTCCGAGCAACGCCGGCGATGTGCGTGTTTGAAATGTCATAGATTTCAATATAGAATTTGGTATACTATCTCACGTTATCATTAATTTGACCGTAGAATGGCTCGGAGCTCAGAATCGAAGGGCTTCTATATTAAAACACCTGAAATTGCCGGGAAAGTGTGTTTATAATCTATGTATGTACACTAGATCAAATAAATCCATAAACTACATATTGTTATGAGAAACTTGCACCGGCAATTCCGGGAAATTCATCCACTATATACATATGTACATAGGTACATACATACAATATCAGATACATATATACATATAATATTTGTATATTTTAGTCTGTATTTAATGTCGGAATTAAATATACATACATATGTACATACATTATTATTATCACCGTTGCGCAGTTTTTAGCGAGCGATTGAATTTATTGCAATAATTCACCATAATAATTGCGATTTAAGTTAGAATGCATATTTAAAATGAACGAATTCCGTTCCGCCAAATAAATCATTGCATTCCCTGGACGATAAATTTAATACCAAAAATTTGAATATATTTATTTTAGCACGATATACGTATGTACATATGTATGTATGTATCTACTGGTAATTTTATACAAGCGTACCCTACAGAATGCGAAATATATCTACGAGATGGATACTTTTAGAAATAAAAATTACATACCATTTTATGAATCGATGTCCTCGTATTACATTGGAGTATAATATCATCCTCAGTAATTAAGAATCAAGAGCAATTTTCATTACAGATATTTAAACACGTAAGTAAAACACCCTAAGACGCGTTCGAACGAGTGTAATTACTAGGTATGTAATTGGCTTGTAATACACATACATATATTTGTACGCTAATTACGAACATTATAAGCTTATTACAGACTATAATCACACTTCTCTGTAGATGAGTCAAATGTTAAATCTACAGATCGAAGTTACACACGACTGTGAAAAGCTAATCCCAATAATGCTTAATATATACATAAATACTATACATATAGTATATTGTCTTTAACGATTACAGGTATTCAAAATGGCACATGAAACATTTTCAACAAAAAAAGGATACGAGCAGAGCTCAGAGCATTATATCAAAAGAATTTTGGGACAAAGGGTGAAACGATTTTTTGAAAGCGTATTTCCAAGTATTATTGAAGTATGAAAGGGAGCAAATTGAATTATTTTTTGTAGCGGAAAGTTAGTAAAGTTGGAAATTTTCAGGTTTCAGCTTTAAATTTTATAACACCGAACGAGTAACAACAACACCAAAGCAACAACGCAATTCTTCACACAATCAAAAAAAGTACACGTGTTGCACAAGTTCACGAGCACCTTGAAATTCAAAGGCATACGATTATATACACACAATTGTGCACACACAATCTTGTTCAGTTACGTAAAACTTTTCAATTGAAGAAGGCAAACTAATACAATAGAAACACACATAAGGTGGAAGTGATTGCTAATATTTTTAACATCGGTGAAACGAATTCACAATATTGATTAAACGAATTCTTCGAAATTAATTTAAAATTCTATAAGAACTTTTAAAGATGCTTTAACTTGATAAATTTTCAATTCGGAACGAAAATGACCAGATAAAGTAAAAATGAAAAACTTCAGCTTGATATGATCAAAAAAGTCTATGAAAATTTAGCAGAACTCAAAACAGTCAAAATTTATAATACATACATACATATATAATATTTATATAAAATTTTTCCACCAATTTCTATTTTAAACTTCGGATTCTTCGGTTGAGTGGCTTTTATTATTACAAGCCTCTTATTTTCTCCTTTGATTTTGGTATTCCTGGGTGAAATATTCGAACATCTTACAAATAAGATATAGTGTGAAAAAGATAAAGTTATAGGCGTTTAAACAATTAAAATCTGACAAAACGAGTGGGGGGAGGGAAAGTCGAACATATAAAGCAACTGGCCACTGGCGTAACTGAGCTGTCATTAGCTCCAAAATTTTTGGATTCTTAAACATGGTTATTACGATTATTTTCCACCGTCGTATGCGATTTAAATTTCTATCGGTGACCAAACCGCGCAAAATGGCAGTTTCAAACCGATCGGAAGAATGTAGAAATATTGCCTGAACGATTAGCGAAGTGAAACATAGAATAGCCTTGTAAAAATGATAGGCTTTTTGAAATAAGTGCGAGGGAAAGGTTTGAAGATGATTAGCAATGAATTCATGATCATATCTACCTTACACCAACAACAGGAAAGGGAACAGTAGCATGTTGGCAAGTGGCTGTTTGTGAAGTCATATGTAAGTCTAATTGAGTATAATTGTACTTGATCATCTTCAGAAACAACTCCAGTTCTTTGAAAAGGATATTTATACAATATGTACATATACATATAAATCCTACAGAACATAATACTAGAATTTGTTGCACAAATTCTTTCAAAGCAAATGGAGTCTAAAAAAAATCGTATTGCTACTGATACGATTCTGCTTCACAATATTTTGAGACACGTCAAATCCCGCGAGAATCATATACAAATATTTCTATAATATTGTAAGGAAAACGACAAGAATTGATCCCAACAACTTTAAAAAGCTCCCTTCACCGATACGATTCTGCCTCATCATTTTCAAAACGACATCAAGTCCCTCGGGGATAGGGCTTCCAAGCCGGCTGAAACCGAAACCGAAATACCGGCTTTTTGACCATCATTTAAAACACCGAAATCAACCGGCTTTTTAAGGCTTCAACAATTATGAATTTCAAATTTCTAAGAAAGATCAAAAAAAAAAAAATGTGTATTGGATCCAAACTTTCTAAAGGAATAGGCGTATATTTCTTTGGACAACAAAAAAAGGTACGGCACTTAGCGGCGGCTTTGAGACGGACGAAGACCAGGTCATAAACCAATAAAATATTATTGGAAGTAGTTTCAATAACCTACACAAGGCCTTTCAGAATTTAGGCAATTTGAGTTTTCCAGAATTTGTAGTTTTTGCGAGTTCGCCGTCTTGATAGTAGCTTATTTAAACCATTTAATTATTTGTCCATACTCAGGATCTGCCATTTTAAGGCTGCGATATTTGTAACAATAATATATATATGTATGTATTAATGATCTTATGAAAGTTCATAATATTTATAACTCAATTTAATTTATAAGCAATTATTTCTTTTTCGATATAAAAATTTAAAACTTCAAAAAAATACTTAATTTTCTGAAACCGGTGAAAGCCGGTCGACCGGCTTTTTATTTGTAAAAAAAACGAAAACCGGCTTTTTCTTTCGGGCGGTTTCTTAGAACCCCTACTCGGGGAGGATATTCACACAAAGCACTGCAGCAGACAAGACTAAAAGTGTAATAGTACCAAATCTAAACTAATTAGTAACCACCAATCCGAATGCATAATATCTACATACATACTACATGGGTTCTTTTCAACCTTTCAAGGTTCGCTCGAAAAACGAGTGTGACTGTGGCGTATTTTTTCACCGGGCCTCGCATAAGCCGAGATTTTTTTCGTAGGTCTCGGAAGAACCGGCCAATCATTCCGGTCTGCTGGCCCTTCGGCAAAAAGCCGTGCTCGGTCCGGTGGCTGACGATTCGGTGTGGCCCTTGAACACGCATGCGATTGCGCACGAGGCTAATTTGCCTCGATGTGCGCATGCGCGACGCCATACTACGCACGTAGTATATTACACTGTATAATACACTGCTCGCTCGCTAGGCCCGCGGACCAATCAGAGCCCGCCGCGAGAAGGGCACGCCGTTGTATCGTAATAACACTCATGATGACCGTTTTCGGTGTCACGCAATCGACGTCATATTCGCCGGTAAATGTAGGAGTAACCTAACCTAACCTAACCTCTGGATAGGTGTGCTGTTTCGGAATTAATTACACCAAACGGGGTTAGATTCGTAGCGTCCGAGTGCTCGGTGCGATATGGCATTGGTCCAATAGTGTCGAATATTATTCGGATGATCCAAATAATTTCGAACTGTTAATAAAATTATTTTCTCGCAATTTTATCGAATGTTCGGCAAACATTTTAAATCCACTAACTGCACGAGTTCATGTTTTAAGATTTAGGCAAAAGTCTGTATTATACGTAAGTATTTTTAACCTGTTAAAAATTGTTTTTTTTATTAAAAAACATTTCATGTAATGATATGAGAATTTTGTCATTGAGTAAATAAAATACACAGAAGAAAATGCGTTCCATTTGAATATACACTGATCGTAAAAATTTGCATTTAATGATGGTTATAATTTTTGTTGTACATATAATGATAATTATTTCTTTTTGTGATCAATATTTTGATTTCAGAATAATTGTATGGAAGTAATCGAAAGAAAATATCATACTGTGGAATTTTTTATCTTGATTTGATTTGATTGCTTGAATGATTTGTATCTAAAATTAGATCGAGAAGGACTGCAACGATGATAAAAATACATATCTCTATTTGAAAAATCCAACTAAATTTTGAATTACATAATATAGTCGTGCATACACGTTATGTAGTAAATTTAAATGATGTAATACCAAATACTACCTAAGGAATTTAATTACATGACAACTTCAAAGCAAGTTTGTAAAGATGAAGTAAAGTAGGCCTTCTTTCTAAATCTAACTCCTTGAACCTACTTCTGCCTTAAGTTAATTGAAAGTTTCGAAATTTACACATTTTTCAAAAAGTGAAATGAAAAGCATCTAGAGAAATTTAAAGAGTTAAATAATAATAGTCATCAAATAATAAGGATGCAAAATATACCTCGGTAAATGGAGAGACCTCTACAGGGTTATAAAAGTTTTGGAATTTAACGAATCTTCTGTTCCTCAACTAATAAAAAAAAATTCCGATGTGACCAACCCACGACTTTATCTATGTGTTTGAGAAATATAAGAAGGTTACAAAACAAAATCTGATAATTAAACATACATACACGTTCACACATACCGGCTATGAGAGCATTTTCGATACAAATTGAGCCCAAATGTAAGAAAAATTACCAAAGGCAAAAAGTTCTATTTTCGGATTTTGTTCAATTTTTTTATTACTTAAAATCACTATACATACATATTATACACATTAAATATCTATATTAGGGTACAAAATTTATAGTTTTTGATACAAGTGAAAAAAATTCAGTCTCATTTGGTTAGCGTTTGGGAGGTAATTAAATTCAAAAACTTAAAAAAAAGAGGACATATATAAGCAAAGTTACCATTTCCGGCCAACTTAAAAATTTACGTCGTATCGTTAAGAATTTCAGTAACCGATACTAAGTTTCAGTACGATAGGACGAACGGTGTTCAAAAAATTCCCAAAATACACGGACACACACAATTTTTTTCTAGATCATGAAAACTTCATCAGTCATCTTAGAATTTTCGCATGATCACAAAACTTCATATATTGTTACTACTTACATAGATAAAGTAAAAATTCAAACACAACTGTCAAAGCCTAAATTAATTGTAAATTATCACAGATAGGTACATTTGAGCGTTCATAAATTCCATTTCAAACAAAGTTGCGCAACACATTCCGACAAACTAAATACCTGCCTATTACAATAATTGAGCGTGTAACTGACAACTCTATCACTTTCGCATAAGGCCGAGGAGAGACAATGTGCTTTTTGAGACAAAGGAAACACGTTTCGTATATAATATAAAGCGGACAATTTTAAAATTGTAAACGCACGCAAAAAAAAAACATTACATTACACATTTGAAAATCAATTCAGTCTGGAACAATTAAGCAAACGATCCACTCCCTCTACAAACATATACCTATAGATATATGTATATACATATATAAATGGATTCAGTACACCCACTTCAACTCCCGTGGGATTTGCGAGCCGAGAGACACCTGTAGATCGAAGGGGAGGATTTGTGGGTGGAACGAGGGGAGGGCAAGGTAAAGTTCGGCGTATAAAGTGAAGGGGTATATATATTTGAAGTACGCCGTTGCCCGAAATCACAAACGGCGATGAATACGGCCATTATAAAAATACTAGAATTACGCCCGTTGATATTTCAAAGGATGGTTTAAAACGATAAAATATCCGAATTCGGTGTGTCGAATAGAAATAAATAAACCCCTGCGCACATTGGAACTTATGTACATATGTACATATGTGCAAATTTATGGTGGTAAAAACGTAACGAACCCGTCAATGACCGTTGCAAACGGGTCGGTGCATCGATCGCTGAATTTAATTTTTATTTTATTTTTACATAGATATATACCAGGAAGGCTTGACAGGAAGACCCCGATGCGCCTTCCTAGACAATTAATTACAAACAATGCAGCATTTTTATTAAATAAATCACTGTATATCGAGAACATGAAGAACACGAAATTAACAATTAGTTAATTAATACATTGACACATCTATGGATTTAGACTTGTAGATAATTTTTTGACAAATTGTACATACATACATCAAATACAGAAGATTTGTGACAGCAGGTACATAGGATGATTTTTTACCAATTTTGAGGAACCGTTTCAACAATGATCAGATAAAATTGGCAAACTCTGGTAAGAAACGATCGACTTGTAGTCAAAAATATCCAAGTCTAACAGCCTGAGATCGAACTTCATAATCTCTTGGTTCTAAACATAAACGTAACCACTGAGCCATACTGTTGGCTTGTACAAAATCAAAATAAACGTAGACGTAGTTCTACGTCAATATTCATAGCACTTGTTCTGATTGCGTGCTCAATGCATGTACGAGTACGTACATACATATATCTCGTGGTCCGAGTTTGACGTTCGCCATGGTAAGCGTTTTTAGTACAGCCGAACTTGCCGCAGCCACAAGGACGGCCGGTACATTCCGGTCTGTTATATCACACGGTTGTACGGCACACCAGCAGCTTCCGAGTGAGAGATGTTGTACCGAGTTGGTAGAAGCAACAGCAGTAGCAGTAGCAGCAGCAGCAGCAGAAGCAGAAGCAAGCAGCGGCTCTCTGGGTACCGAAATAGAAGCGAAAACCACGCAAGAATTCGGTTCAGACGCGCCGCGCCATTCGAAAGTCGCGCGACCAGACCCAAAAAACAACAGTCGACTTGCGTACTATGTGTGCGAAATTCAATTGACCAATTTTCTTCAATTGGAACCGTAGCATCGGTATACAAACGCATCTAGATTAGGCTACCATTCTCGAATGATAATACTAGAATGAAGAAAAAAATTAAAACAAGCGAGGTATGTCAGTACGTAAACGCGTACGACCAGATTAGCGAGTGAAGGTTATTGCCATCATTATGCATATATAATCACTCTCTGTATCGCCAAACCCAATCAACGATACAAAATGACATTTCCAATGTACATACATACGTGCATACATACATATATTACATTTGTCAAGCCAAAATACGACGAACATAGAGCGACAAGTGTCAACGTTCAATGTTTTTTGACGCATTGATTCTGATCAAACCTTTATATGTACAATGTTGATAGAATAACCAATTGTTGCCAAGTGAAATTGCCTTGAACGAGTGCGTAAATTTCACTTAACACTTGAAATACTATTCTGAGTCTATAAATATATTTATAATAAGTGTGAAATGATATTTGAAGAGTCAACACCTATGACCATCCCAATGATATCCATTCAGATGTGGAAAACGGAAATAATCCAAACACTTTTGTCTAGAGGATGATATACCACTAGTGGGAAATTCAACTAAATATCAATTATATTTGAATTGTATTTTGAATACATTTTCAAAACCTAACTAATCAAAATGTTAACGTTTGTATGTACATATGTTCATATGTATGTATAAAATCCTTGAAAAAAATTTCACTAGAATTGTATGTAACAGTGGCGTGCCGTCATTGGATTAGACTAGTCCACTAAAATCTTTTACGTAAAATATAAAAATATCAACCATTCAATTACAATAAATTCAAATCATTGTCGATATTGATATTGATGACTTGGATTAGCGAAGTTCAGAAACCGGAATTGGCCCTACCTGAGGTAGGGGTAGTGGTAGTGGATTATTACGGTATGGTTCGCCGCGTTGATCGCATGCACGGACTCACCGTCTCAATTCTGTTCCCTTCGCGGTACTAACGAATTATTATGTATAAGCATTCCATCGAAGATAAAACACATTTAGTTTACACGACCTTTCGAGTATTTATGGAATTTTCACTGAGAACATTATGGTTGGTGTCTATCGAACATCAATCTGAACACTTTTCACAGTTTAACACTTCTGAAAACAAGACAGTCTATTATTATATTATATAAATCAAAAATTTAAATTTTTTGTCCCTACCTAGCCCTCTGTTTTAAAAGTCACAGTACGCTACTGGAATGCACATAGTTGTAATACAAAAAACATCGAAAAAGATATATGCAAATAATATGTAGTTTCGTACGCTATAAAATATGTGAATTTTTTGAAAATGAAAAATTTCCAAGTCATTATAGATATACATACATACATTTGACTTTTACTCAAACGAAAGATCGAACAATCATCAATTATAACTTTACAACATCACATTACATGCCAGGTACATGCACTATATGTACATATGTAGGTTAAAGAACGACTAAAACCGACACAAAAAGCAAACAACCCATCGTATATAAAAGTTTCCAAAGAATCCGTCCAGATTCGAGGGAGTTCGATAAGCGACGGACAAATTAAGCAGAAAGAGATTACACACTTTTAAAAAAATGCACTTTAAAAGCACCCACTTTCTCTGCAAAACACGACCGCGTAATTTATGCACATCTGATGAGTGTAAATTACTCTCGTCGAAGTAGAAGAAGAAGAAGAAGATTGCGTGCGGGAACGAGCGAAACGATTTAAATATAATAAAAACCCACCGTTTCGTACAACTGGCCGAGTGTGAAGGGCCTCGAACGGAACACCAGTAAAAGTACCCAGCTCTGCTCGACTTAAAATTTACGAAGAAAGTTCGAAAATACGCCAATAGCGATAAATAATTGTAATAAATAAACAGTCAATCTTTTCAATTTATAAATGTGTATTTAAAGAATCGAGACATACCCACATGTATGTACTATGTATGCATGCACGTACAGCACAGTTTTAGCACTTGTTTGGCATTGAACGTCCCTATTTCTATTCGCCGTAACCAAACTCTCGATTGAATGGGGAGAGGGGAGCTTAAAACTGTGCGAAGATTTTTTTTTTAAAAAAGGTCACCTATTTTAAGAATTTATTCAGTAGAACTGCGTTAATTTAACGTATGGGCCTTTCACAATTGCTAAGTTCTCAAATTTGATACTTGGTGGCACATTTCTGACTTAAACTCAACATAAATAGGTACATGCATATTTTATTAGAATAGTCCTCACTGACAAGTCGGACTACTAAGAGAATGGAACGTGTTAAAAAACCAAGATAAAATAAAATCTGAATAGGATCTCTAATGTATTTATTTATTATACTATACACATTTCAAAGTGTTAAAAATCGTTCAAATGAAAGATCCATATAAATAGTCGATTTGGCATTTTAAAAAACTTGTTTAAATACAGATGAATGTATGTATAGGTAATTGCAGTTTGTAACGCACGTATGCGTTTATCAAGATAATTAATATAAATCGTCTGCATTGTATTAAACAAGAAGATCCGTTCATATGTATAAAGATACCACACCACATTACAAATCGTTACAAATTGAAAAGGTAGACCGGTGTGGTACATACATACGTATATATGTATTTGATTTAAAACGGATCGATTTTAGTATGAAAATCCCAAAAACCATATTTTTGAAGAATATTTCAATGCACTGTCGACATTCCTTATGAATGCAATTGACATACTTACATGGTGATTATATATAATATATATATATATATATAATCACCATGTAAGCATCGCGTTACAAAAACGAAAATGTATAACGGCGCCTACTATTCTCAACTAAAAAATGATATAATGCATAAAACAAGCAAACGCAAGGCGGAAAATTCAATGTTGTCACCAAAAATTATAGACATAGTATAAATTCAACAAAATATTCAATATTCTGACATTTACACCTTGACATTTTCGTACACGACAAAATCAAAATTCTACGACTTGCAAATATCTACCATTAAACCTATACAAGTTTAATATCAGTGCTATATTTACTAAATTAATCTAAAAGAGAATCATTTTTTATTATCTCTCAACAGTTACATTGATTTTTAAAAAGTCATTGATTATTCTAAATGTACATAAAATATTTTCACTAGTGATTCTGTGACGAGACGTCCCGAAACTTTTAACAAAAATCTCCCGGGTCTTTTTAATTTAAAATGTGCGTAATATATTTTACATTTTATTTGTTGAAAATAATATTCTTACGGTTGAAACTCCTGAAATAATTGTTTTTCATTGTATAAAAAACAGGTATTACATATGTATATTATATAAGACGACCGTCTTAAGTGACCGTTGGCGCTGAAAAAGTTTGGGTGTGAAAGTCCAGTTGACAATGAACTTTGCATAAATCATGCAACACATCTAGCTGTAATAGAGGTATTATACCAGAAAAATATCAATGTCTGACGATGACTCTAATTGCATATTCTAATGAAGATTCCATTGCAGAAAGTGACTGTGAAATTGATAATTCTGAAACTAGGAATAATATAGTGAGTTTGAAACCAAGCTTCTTTGATGCTCTTATGGATACTCGCAAAGTTATAAAATTGTTCAGAAAAGACTAAAAAAAAAAGCAGAAATGTGTAAAAATTTAATTTGTTATCGAGCTTTACCTAGATGTAAAGACAAGGCAAAATACGTTGGTACCCATGATAGAACGACTTTTAAAATTACAAAACTAAATTTAGCCAGCAGCATGGCTCGGTGGTTTAGTTTATGTTAACCACGGAGAAGTTTCCGGGTTCGATCCCATCCTAAGCTTTGAAATGACGGTGGTCAGACTTAGAAATTTGTGACTCCAAGTCGATCGTTTCCTATCCGAGTTTGCCAATTTATATGATTTCATTGTTGAAACGGTTGCTCCATCAAATTGGCAAAAACCATCCTACCCACTATGTCACCACTATCTGAATTTCATATATGTACAAATTTAAATCCATAGATGACTCTTTGGTGAATTAATTAATTAGTTAAAAGTTAATTTCGAGTATTTCTGCATTTCAAAATTCAGTGATTTATGTAATAAAAAAAATGCTGCAATGTTTTTAATTGGCCAGGAAGGCGCATTGGGATTTAACTGTGAGGCCTTTCTGGTATATATCTATGTAACATAAAAATAATTAAAATAAATCGTTGATTGACTCGAATAGCCATATTTTAAACGAATCGATTATTATCGTATGAAAAACTATTTCTGAAGTACTCAAATGTATTAAAAAAATAAGCTTTTTTAATTAAATTTGGTTTATTAAATTAACACTTTGTCTTTCTATCACACACGATACCTTAAAACATACAAATATTTATCAAAAAAAAAAAATTCTATAACTTTTTGGTAAGCAAACAAAAGTCTCGAGTCCCGATACTTCAGAATCACTCATATTCACTTACATTTTTATGGGGCAGTGACTGAATGTTGATCTATCGATATTGTAACCAGATGAACAAACAATACTAACTA
Organism: Arctopsyche grandis; assembly: GCF_051622035.1. Classification (NCBI taxonomy): domain Eukaryota; kingdom Metazoa; phylum Arthropoda; class Insecta; order Trichoptera; family Hydropsychidae; genus Arctopsyche; species Arctopsyche grandis. Next base: position 9,135,341 of record NC_135367.1, read on the forward strand.
TCTTCTATCAATTATCGCTGACGATTCAAAAAAAAATTTCAATACATTTTAATTTAAGTGAAGATCAACTCAAATTTTCATACAATATTGTAATACATATCATCGTCAAATACCTACGTAAAATTAAAAAAAAAAATCGACTTCTTAAAAATGATTTCAAAACTTATAACAAGATTTGAAGTACACGAACAGCTAAATAAGACCACGATGTGTACAAATACGAAGAAAAAAAATCAAACGTCCAATTCCAGCAGAATAATTTTACCTTCCATCCAGCCGATGAGTTACTGTCGCCCTTGTCTTTGAAGTACGGCACATTCTGCACCATCCACTCGTAAATCTGCGACAATGTCAAACGGCTGTCCTGAGAGGACGTTATGGCCTGTGTGATCAGATCGGCGTAGGACAAATTGCCCCAGGCGTTCCTTCGCGAGGAGTTCTTCTTCGAAGCGGCCACGGACGCTGGCGAAGGTGTCGCCACACCACCTGCAAACAGACAACAATCAAAATTATAGAACACGTTACAAACGCCAATGAAATGACATGATAGAAACATTCAAAAACACAATCCAGTGGCACTTAAATATCTCGAAATAGTCGAAGTGGGTGAGTGACAGACTCTGATACATGTTCGACCAGTACGAAAACGCACGCGAACTGCCCTCAATCTTTAACCCTGTCTTTGCTAGATTATTTAATCGTTGAGTAATTATTAGATAACGGCTCGGTCGAATGCGCTTGTAATGCATATGTAAATATGATAGTCGCTCGTATGACCAAATTAATCAAACACGAATTATGTATTATATATCAAAGAGCACACAAAAAGTCGATTCACGTCCATTGGATTGGGAGGGGGGGGGGGGCGATCATTTTTTACAAAATTTGATTGAATGTGATAGTGAAATATTTCATTTTAGTCATGTTTGTTGTAAGAAAACTTTAAATCTCGATTCCTATTCGATGAAAACTTTAGTTATTAACCTTTAACATTCGCGATTTCTACTGGCCAGAACAACTTAGATGATCAATAGCTTATTTTCCTTAATACTACAAAGACACGTGAAAATAAAAATATAACAAAATAGCTTTAATGCAATTTTTTTTTACGAATACAGATTACGAAATTACAATTTGATTAAGATCTCCGACTCTAAAAATTCGCTAAATATGTATATTATAAAGATCCATTAATATTGGCACAGCACAAACCAGCAACTGCACGTCAACATCAGAATACCGCAATTTACGTGCAGTATGAACAGACAGAATGCCAGTATGAACAGATCTCAAGGTGTATTATGAACATTTGACAAGAATTATATAAACATATGTAAGTTTATGAGCTATTTATTCTAATTTTCCATAAACGCTATCATTAAAATAAAATACATATTATAAATATAAGCAACCCAACAAAATGTACGTACTATGTGTAAGATGAATCAAACTCTTCCATGAATGAATAACTGTAAAATTAATCATTTTCATCAACAATCCAAAGCGAGCAAAAATCAATCGATCATATTGGAATTCCTCTATTTATAATTTGACAATTTTATTAAGTAAAATTAATTAACGATATAATTTTCGAATAAATAAAACATTAAATTATATTCAAGAAGCATAGATATATAACATAAATAATACGATGTGGTCCCCCGAAAAACAATTTAAAGAAAAAATATACGTATAGATACGTTTTTAATAACATAAGATAGTAATAGAAAAAACTTTATTTACGATTCATATATGAGAATTTTTCTATTTTTGGACAAATTCACCAATTTAACTAGCAAATTATAATGTAAAAAACGCTATAATTTTCGAATAAATTTATAAATATACGCAATAAATAAATATATTATACGATACAGAGTCACACGAAAAAATATTTACTTGTCAAGAAAAAATCGACCGTAAAATATATGTACAGCCCTAAATTCGATCGTGAACTTTGACTAAGATATCTAACCGTACTGTTTTGTTTGACTTGACGATACTTTCAATCAAAATGTACATCATACAGCATTTTATTTTAGAGTTCAAAGGATAGGTTGAAATTTTATGAATAATTAAACGACATTCAATGATCCATTTGTGTGTACAAATGCACTCTATGTAATCAAGTGTTTCATTGATACGCTTTTTTTTAAATATTATTTACATATATACAAACAGCGCGAAACAAAATTTAAAATGCTAAACAGCATGTGCCGGAAAAATGGAAAAGTCTTTAAAAATAATTTATAATCGAACATATAATACATATAATGTCCGTGCTGTCGAATTTTATCGGCTCGTAGTCGATTTTAGAGGATAACGTGAAAATTAAATTTAAATAATAACAAACGATTATTATTAGCCACTCAACTAACTGTTATTCGTAAGCACGATACTTAATAATGTCAAAATCGAATACCTTCGCATTTTTTTTCGTAAATACGTACATATGTATGTGTATGAAGATACGCAAATCGCACGGGGAATTGAACAGAAATCGTTATGTATGAAATAGGACAAGTTAATAACGCCTGAGACACACTCGAGTTATAACTGAATAAGCACACGTGTTGAAACACAAATTAGTTCTTAGATTATTTCTCTTCAATTGAGTATATGTATATATGTATATAATAACAGCGCAAACGGTGTGTGAAAATCATAAGACAGATAGATATCAAGATTGAGACATTTTCATTAAAACCATTAAAAGCGTTTAATTTTCATCATGTACGTACAATTATTGATCAATCGTGATAAATCTACGATTTGATTAAATTGAATTCTTAATGTAATTTTTTTCTTGTTTTAATATCCCATCGGAGTACACTGCATAGTTACTTTTCAAAATCACATTTTAACAATGCGATTTACAAATGTTATAAGCGTTTCTTTAGTTTCAAATCACGTATCAATTCCTTTCCAAAACCATTCGTTTAGGTGCCTACATAAACAGAAATACTAGTAGAGAATTCATTTCAAAGGAACTAAAAATTGCAATACAGTTAGGTGGATTATATGATAAAGAATTATCAATTTTTTAAAGCTTTTTAATAGTTTCACTCGGTTAGTTCAGTAACATTCCTGCCCGTCAAAAAATTGTAATCTGATTTTGAGCCACTTCCACACTTCTGCTCGCGTTGATATCTTACGACATACGGGGGGGGGGAGGGTTTAGCTAACATTGAAGTAAGCTAATATCTTTTTTTTTGTTTGAGTTTAATTATTAGCGAACTTATTTAAAATTACATCGGAATCTTGTGTCGGATTAAAGCGATGGCAGCTAGCTACACAAACACATATTTCTACCGCCCCTTCACAACTCACAGGCTAAACAGTTATTTTTTCACTCTCATTTACTCCCACCTGATATAAACTCAATATCACAAGCTTACATACATTTTCAATTCACTAATAGATTAAATAACTAAATAAGTAAATAAGGTGTTCTGAAGCATCCATACTGCTCATTGGAAGACCAATTAATCACGATTCTCAGGAATGAGGGTATCGACGATAATACTTTAACAAGGCTATTCTATGTTTTATTTCGCTAATCTTTCAGGTAATATTCCTACATTCTTCCGATCGCGTTTGAAACTTCGCCATTTTGCGCGGTGTTTTTATGATCAAAACTATTTGCTGCCATTCAAGCCTACGGTGACATTAGCAGAGTGAAATTACTAAATATGTATACTGCGCATTGAAGAATTGGACTGTTCTAAATTAAGCAACAAAGCACAAAATTCTGAAACTCATTAAATAAAATAATTATGGTAAAAAAACTTTTTAAAATCGAGCTTTTTATTAGTGCTAAATTTTTATTTTGTATTTATTTTAATAAAAATAAAAATTGCAATAAAAAAAAGATAATAATAAAAAATGTAATTTTTTAAATAAGATAACAATACAAAAATGTTAAACTTAATAATTTAATTAGCTTCTTTTTACCATAATTATTTTTATATTTAATGATACCTGATCTTAAAAACGCTAAAAAATTAGGCCTTCTGGACTTGCCATCACAATTGCGCTTTAGGATTACAGCAAATTGTTTGTTTTAATAATAAAAAGAAATCTGCACTCGTTCGTGCTTATTTATGACATATTAAAAAAAAATTAAACAATAGTATAAAACGCATATTGGAGAAGCATTCAAATATTTCTCGAGACGAACTCATGGCTCTATGCCAGTTGCGAGAGTTAAAAACGAAGCGCCACATTTTGATTAGTCGAATCGCCTTTTACTACACATAAGAAGAAGTACGCATTTTATTATTACCAATTTTGATATCCGTCACATGATATAACAAAAAAACTCATCCCGACCAGTATAAAGGAGACATTTAATAATAAGCTTAATATACATACATAAAATACTAATAATACACGAATCTGCCGAGACATTTATTTGACGTGCCGTTTTTCATATGGAAATTGAATTTAAGTGTACTATTCTCGTTGGAGAACGTAAATATTTACTTTGATATGTATGTACATACATCCATAAGCAAGTATGTATGGGATTGATAAGAAGATAAACATTTACATAACGTTGGAACGATGATTTAACAAAACAAAAAAATGTATGCAAGTTTGCAAAAAAAAAAAAAAAAAACACCACATAGAAATGGCACACACAGATAGCGATTTTATACACATATAAATTATTCAACGTCATTGAAATTGAATCGAAATTTCAAAGTGGGTAGTTCGACTGCACCTAACGTACGACAATATCCAATTATATTTGGATTCGCAATCAAATCGAGCGAACTGTTGAATTTGCATTAATAATACCCCACCATACATACATATGTACGTACGCATGTGTTTTCATAACGACGTCTGTTTTGTTTACATGCGCAAAAACGCGTGCTCGCCATTTTGACATGTGTCAAATTTATTATTGCGCTCCGTCTTCTTCGCTCTCCTCTCGACCATCATCGATGAAAGTGTATAAAAATGTTTATGCGCGATAATAAAACCGCAGTAAAGCTTCAATAATGCACGTAAAATAAAAACAAACGGCACTTGTGCGTCGACGAAGCGCGCGCGCAACAGATTTTCCGGCATTTTCCTCGCTTTTCAACCCGCTACAATTTTAAATCGTGCTGAATCAGCTTCCGATTATAAATACGCGTCTAAAAATATTTCTGATTTTGAGAATAGCTCTAGATAAAATAAATTTTGCCGAAAAAATGTATTCGATGATCACTAGTTTGGCTGTCGGTTGTAAAATCCAGATAGACATTCTCATAACTCACTTTAAGTTCGCATTATCATATCTGAACTTATTTTGTATAAAAACCATCATCCAATCCCGTATCATATTGCGTTCACTCAGAGCAACGGAAAACCTAAAAGGAAATATTTTTTCTGGAAAACTTCACTGCATGAACATTATGTGTTATTACGCTTAAAGTTGATTGTGCGACAAAGAAGAACATTGTATTTGATAAAAATAATAGACTTTTATGTAATTAATGCGATAGCTATGGATAAAAATATGTATATAAATATGTGCATACAATATGAATTTATTACTTTTAAGCAACAGCTTCAAAACAAACTTCAAACGACTTTGAAACAAACTTTTAACACAATAATCCAATAATCCGCCGAATAAAAATCAATATGAAATTTTTAACACAAGTTTACCAAATCAACACATTCATAAGCTTTTTAAGCTCCATTTTAATAATACATACATATTGTATGCAGTGGTAGCTCGTGCATAGGAGCAGCGCAGCGGTGATGCAGAAAAATTACAAAAAAAAATAATTTACAACTACCATTTAGTTATTTAACACTCTCATTAATAATGAGTTTGCTAAATTTCTAATCATTCAAATTACATATATTCACAGGTTGTAAGTGCAATCTTTTCGTAATTTTTCTGGAGGTGCTGCAGTGCCGCAGCACGAGTCGCCATTGCATATATGTATATATGTATGTATATAAAACAAATTACATAAATTAATAACAAATACAATAATATGCTTTCTTTTTTTAAAATAATTCTTGTATTGCATGACAACTTTGACCGATTAGTAATTATAAACTAAATTTTTAACTTAATTAAAGAAATGATGTCTACATATATAATTATTATATACTAGTGTTTTTACCCGGCTTCACTCGGTATTTGTAATATAAACCGCCTAATAATGGCCAATCTAATAGTAAAAATTTTATTAAATTTATTTGAATAGTTTTATTTTATTTAAATTTATTTGAATATTCATTTTTTCGATGACGTCACGAATTTACGAACCAACAATACTTACATACAAAGTCTCTTTCGAAATTATATATTAGATGTTGTATATCATATTTACAACTTTGAACATATGTACATATGTATGTATATACATAGAAATAAGTGAAAACACACTAATTTCAAACTTTTCATCAATTTATAATTGATTTTTTTTTTAATTTTTAACACCTCCATTGTTCATTTGCTATACATATACTACTATACAGATTTCAATTTTAAACAAAATTTTTGCACTTCGTTATCTCAAAGTTCTTTAACATTTAGACGCTTTTGGAAAAGTTTAAGTTATTTTTTTTTATTTTCATCCACCCGAGTATCGCCAGGCTAAACTAGCAACCTAGGATACAATATAAAATAAATTATCATTTTTCCACTATGTACATATTAGGGTTTCTGATTTCCCGGACTTTTTCAATTCCCGGGACACGGGACGGAGCCCGGGATCGTTCCCGGGATTTCCGGGATCACGGGACGCATGTAAAAATTTTTTTCAATTTAATATATTTTTTATTAATAAAAAAATATTTATTTATTTACAAAACAATACGTAATATATCTATTAACACGAAAAAATGTAATTATGATAGTAAACTTATTTAAAGTAGCTTCTTAAGAATACTAATATATTTAAATGAGAATCCGAAAGTCTAATTCTAGATTTGGTACAAAAATTTCTAGCAATGGAAAAAACTCTTTTAGTTTCGGTCGAAGTTGGTTTTATTGTTAAAAGGGACGAAAACAATTTTTTAAATTATCGGTTTTTTCTCCTGCCCGCATGTATATTTTAATTTCTTTTTTAAAGTCGAGGCTAATTTTTATTTACGTTATTTTTTATATTCGTCTTTGATAACTCCTCATTTAATTCTTCATTCATCGTCAAACACACAATTGTTTCATCTTCATCCGAATGTAAAAGAGTTTCTTCCATTGTGGAATCGTCAATACAAGAAGGATATACTCGCTTCATAATAGTTTCAGTGTAGGATATACATTCGCATTTATTCCAAAATTTAAAGAATGTTTTGTTCGGTATAAAATCAGAATTATTTAAAATTTGTGTTAAAAAAATCAGTTTTAGGCTTCTTCTATTTTCTATTTTAATTGTTGAGAATATTTTACAATTATTTGTGTATTTGATTTATTATTTCTCTTCGTGCAATCGTAAAAATGTTGTATGTTTTCAAGATTTTTTTTAATTCAATTCCCGGGATTCGAGATAAAAATTCCCGGGACACGGGACAACAAAAATTCCGCGAATTCCCGGGAATGTCTGTCCCGGGTCAGAAACCCTAGCACATACATATGTCAAATCTAAAATTTTCTACATCGAATCTTAAATGCACTCAACTCAAATTGTATACATGTATATACAAACATATGTAGACTACGAAATTTTCCGATTTTTTTTATTATGTAATAATTGTTTTACACATCTTTTTTGAATTATCGCCCGCTCAAGTAATGCCAAGCAATTGAAAAAAAATCGAAAATATACACTCGGCATAATTTCCTGAAAAGTGTGTAGGTACATATGTACATACATACATCCACACACTCCATGCATACCACATACGATATTTCAACTGTCAAATCGAACAACAGCTACGTCTATTTCAAACATTCGATTACGTATACACACATACTTATAAATGAGCGTCCGTCGAGAGTGAGAGAGGGAGGGGGAGGGAGGGAGAGAGATAAGAGACGTGAGGTCGAATTCGGCGAACGCGATATATGTATGTAAATAATACGAGCGAGGCGAGTCAGCCAACACGTCGTCAGTCGTAGTTCTGCAACACGACAACTAACTGCGCACTTGATAATAAAATTTTCGCGAGTCGTAGCGGGAAAACCAGAGTCGACGACGCAACCGACGCACGTGACTCCACAACACACCGGAAACGTCACCGACACGTGGGACAAGACTTTACTATTTACATACATATGTCCCCATGTGCATACACATCCAGACGTCAACTTATCCCACAACATATTGTATTGCGCAAAAACGGTTAATCAAATTGGTTCTATTACGCAAAACTAAGCATAAACTTGAACTCGAATACATGTGAAAAGTTTGAAAGTTTTTGCTGATGCTTGCTGTCTATATAAAAAAAATCGAATTTCCTCACGACTTCAATATTTCATCAATTGATATTTCGTATATGCATAAGTACGTACATAGATAAAGTAAAAAGTGGTTTAGTTCTATTGGGAAAAAGTACACCTGGACAAGGATTAAACTTTAATTCTAATACATATGAATATGAAAAGAATGATTGTATTGGTTTTTTCACTGTTTTTTGCTGTTTATTAGGCAATTGTGGTTTGGTTCTATGAGGCAAAATTAAACTAAACAACGATTGAACTATAATTTGAATACATATTTATTTTGTTGTTTTCTTTTTCAGTTGTTTGCTATCTATATGTAATAAAAAAAATTGAACAATCTCACGACCACAATATCTATTGGTACTTCGTATATCTTTACGTAGATAAAACAAAATGTGGTTTGGTTCTGTTAGGCAAAATTAAACCTAAACAACGATAAAACTCGATTTCAATAACATATTGATGTTGAAAGATTGATTTTTTTGCTTTTTTCACTGTTGTTTGCTACACAAATGATATACATATGGAAAAAATCGAATTATCTCACGACCACAATACTTATATGTATAAACATAGATAAAGTAAACAGTGGTTTGGTTCTATTGCGCAAAACTAAGCATGAACAACGATTGAACTTGAATTCGAATACTTTCCGATATGAAAAGAACGATTTTGATGCTTTTTTCATAATCGCCTGCTGTCTAATAAAGAAAAATCTACTTTTCTCACGACCACGATACTTCGTATAAACATAGATAAAGTAAACAGTGATTCGGTTCTATTGCGCAAAATTAAGCCTGAACTTGAATCTGAATACTTTTTAATATGAAAAGAATGATTTTGATGCTTTTTTCACCAACACCTACTGTATAGTAAAAGAAAAATCCACTTTTCTCACGACCACAATACTTATACTATTGCGCAAAACTAAGCCTAAACAACGATTGTACTTGTATTCGAATACTTTCCGATATGAAAAGAACGATTTTGTCATTATTTTAACTATCGCTTGCTGTCAATTGAAGAAAATTTTAAAAGTTTTCTCACGAATGTGTCAAAAAAAAAATGTCAACACACACAAATGTTGTACAACGTAAACTACACACACGATGAGGCTGTTGACGTCGAATCGATCGGTTTCGTTATACAAAATCGACCCTAGATAAAAGTTCAATTCGAATGGAACATTCACGATTGTTATCAAAGAGTTGGTAGTTTTGTTGTGAATGGTGACATCTGAAAACGGAGCGGGTGGGAGAAATGGCGGGAAGGAAAAGTCGGCCGGGAAAGAGGAAAAGTCGGCGGGTGAGAAGTGAGAAGTGAGAAGACTGACCGATGAGCTGATGCTGGGAGCACTTGTTGGAGCCGGCGTCGTCGTGCGGCTCGACGAAGTTGTCGGGCCGGGGCAGAGGCCACGTGTTGGAGCGGGCGCGCACCTGCGGCTCGAACCCGCCGTCGCCCAACTCGGCCATCTCGCCTCCGGGCCCGTTCAGTTCGCCCAACTCGCCCAAACCGCCCAAACCGCCCAACTCGCCCACCAGCTCGTCCCCGCCGATCCAAGAACCGAAAGAACCACCCCCGCCCCCGCCACCGCCCTGCATCTCCATCCAAACTGTTCAAAGTCGCCTCGAGCGCTGGTCGCTGGTCGTGGGTCGCGGTCTCTCTATCTACGTATCGCTACCCGATGTCGCGCTGCGCTGCGCTGCGCTGCGCTGCGCTGCGCGTATGTTTACTCTATCGCGCGCCGTAACACGTAAACACCGCGCGACGACGCGTGTTGTCGCGACTCTCGCGTCTCTCCGCACGGCCGTCACCCACTACCGTTGCTCGCGGCGACCGCGCTCGCACTGATTCTCTCCTCTCCACTCGACGGTCGGCTCGCGCCCCCCCCCCCACCCTCCCCTCCCGCCCACCTCCCCACACCTCTTCCGCTCCTCCTCGCACCGCCCCTCTGGCGAGTCGCGGTTGCGTTTGAATTTGGCGCGCCGCGCATGCGCCGTCGCGGAAAACTTTGTGCGCGCCCTAGGAAAATGCGCGACGGACGTCGCGCGGCCGTGCGTGCGTGCGTCTCTTTCCGCTTCCGTCTTTTACTTTT